>NC_056746.1:1246592501-1246817501 GCF_019279795.1 Protopterus annectens
GTTTTGCACTATTGCATTTCATAATTTATGGTTTGGTGGATGTAGATAATTTGCTGTAAGCTCTTACTTTTGTGCAGTAGATCTGGTTAATATCATGGTTTTGCTGTATGTTGCTGTTTGTTTTGTGACATTCAGCCAGTTAACTTTTGAGAAAGGTCAGTTTAAACTGTTTTACATATTGCTTTACCTGCATAAACAAACAATATTTGTTAATTTTTAGTTTTCAAGGGGCTACAGCTCTTGTGATGAAAATATTTTATTGCAAACTTAAACAGATACAGTTGTGTTCATTTATGTTGTTGCACAACATTGTTTAGCAAGTCAGTGACCATGGTAGCAGTCATTAACTAATGCGCATGCTAGAAGGTAGTGGACACAAACAAGGTATTTATTTTAGCCAACTGTTAAGTTAATAGAAATCTGCAATTTTTTTTTTTATTTTTTTTGCTGTAAGAGAAATGTATAGCAGCATTTTCAGATATGATACATTAGTAGAAACATGAAAAACGAAATGAGAAACATTTGTAAACATATATAGCGTAAGTGCATCACCTTATTATGCAAATATGCCTTGACATATTGCACATTAAATAAGATAAAACATTATGTATTTACATTTGTTTGCAATCTTATCTTCAAAATTATGTGAGATGGCAAATAAATGTTATTTGTTATATTGCAGTAAACTTGCAAGTGAAAGCAACATTTTAATCTACAGTTTAGGAGCATGAGTCTCGCGTGCCCTTTAACTGACAGTTGTAAGAATTTATTTGATATGGGAATTCCACGTAATAGATGGGAATTGTGTAGTTTGCAGTTACAGACTGTTGGACAATACACTGGCATGAAATGTTACACAGGAAATAGTATTGACATCTACATTAGAAATTTATGTTGTTTTAGGCATAGATATGTTTTGTAAACAACATAATGATTTGCTGCAAATCTGACATTAAAATGTCTGTGCATCAACATATCACAAAGCTAGGCATATGGTTATTCCATTAGCTATGTGCACAATGTATTGTAAAACTGGAGGAGAGAATCAGTGTCCCAGTTAAACTCATCATTAAAGAGTTAAACTATCGTCCTGTTTAACTTGGCAGAAGACTGCTAGAAGGGTGTGGCTTAGATAGGTTTGCCTGTTGATAAGATCTGATAGAAGCTCAGTAGTCACCATTCAACTGGTTAGTTCACAGTTGTTGTCCTGAAGGCTTTCTAGTGTACAAAAGCAAGGTACGATCTTTGAAGGCAGTATTGGTAGCCATGAAGTACAGCATTTGGACACTAGTGGTTCTGGGATTCATGGTATGTACAGCTGTTATTTGTATTAAATGGTGTCAAGTTATTACTGATTTAAAGAGTATATTACAACTCTTCAGATCTCCTTTTCAGAATGCAGCTAACAGACATAAATAAAGGTGTCTTGTTCTTATATAAGTAGTGTGATCATCTGTTATGTGCTGGTGAAGAATAAAATACATAGTTATTTGAATTTTAAATTAAATATGTTATTTTTGCTTCACTTTCTTTGTGATAATAAATAGATGCATTGTGTGTGTGTGTGTGTGTGTGTGTGTGTGTGTGTGTGTGTGTGTGTGTGTGTGTGTGTGTGTGTGTGTGTGTGTATCTGTGCAACCATAGTTTTCTTATATTAATATGTATTAACAGAAATGCACCTGCACAGACTGATTTCTGCCACACATCCATTTAATTCTGAATATTCTTGTACTTCACAGTATTGTTTTCAGATGCTGATCGCATTTAACTGATATGACATGACAACACAGTAAAAATATTTATTTAGCTAATTTACCTTTGCTAGGTGGAATAGTCAGATGCCCATTTTCAGTGGAGTCCCTGGGAGATAAGCTGCATAGTTTGTGCATTATACAACCATATGCTTTTACATTCATAAACATAAACTACAGAAAGAGTTACATAAGTACTGGTTGATAGCATAAATGGTACATTACAGTAACTGGTAAAATATACATTAAAAATATTACTACACATTTACAAAATGCAGTAAATGCAAGGAAAAAGTTTGGGCGCAGTTTGATTTGCAGTACACTGTATGCTGTTTGTGATTCAAGATGAGCAACAGTTGTGATAGTCAAGTTTTTTTTATTATAAGTATTTCAGAAGACGTTTGCTGTGCACAACAGTTGAGCAGTGAAGTTTGGATAGTTGGTTGGGTGGAATAAATTGTTGTTAAATGCTTAATAAGGAGGTACACAATGTGAGTGAGGATTGTTATTGTATTATGAGTATTTAATATATGTAGTAGGGCTAGCCACCCGGCAGTGTAAACCTTGGCTCAAGATGAGTGTCGCTGCTGAACTGAGACCCCATGTGCAAAAAATGGGAAAGGGGGATGGAGGGTCTGTGACACTTTAAAAAGAGGCAGAAGTTTTGCCTGGTTTTTCAGTTTGAGAATGGAGCAGATTAGTGTGTGTTTTGCAGGTCCATTTAATTGTTTGATAGCTTTTTAGTATTTTTAGGAGAATAATTGTATGGCTAGACTGAGAGCAAAGTTTAGAGGGGATGATAAAATATTCATTTTAGTGAAATAATAAGAATATGTCCTATTTATTTTCCACAAATGATTAGCCTAGTAGGCATTTATTTTCATGCTTTCTGTATGTGATTACATTTCTACATTAGTTTGGTTTGATCAGCTTTGTAATGCATTCTAAAGTAAGGCAGGTCTGTCAGTTTA
The DNA here is from genome assembly GCF_019279795.1 of Protopterus annectens. Taxonomy (NCBI): domain Eukaryota; kingdom Metazoa; phylum Chordata; order Ceratodontiformes; family Protopteridae; genus Protopterus; species Protopterus annectens. The sequence goes on from NC_056746.1 coordinate 1,246,595,224, forward strand.
GCAAAGTGATTAAAGTTATAAGGTATTAAGAAAGCAATAATGCCTGACATGGTGAGTGTTATTGCTGAAATAATACCTAATAAGTGAGATGTTATGAACCAACTCTGCAAGCGTAGTGCTTCTGTAGGTTCATAGGTTGGTACTAGGCTATCGGCCCTAGGGCCTATACAAGCCTAACCATAACAATTTCATGGCTATTTCTTCCCACAATATTTACTTCCCTGTAAAGACATTATTTCCCCTAATAACACCCACCTTAGATGGCATTATAATGGTTAGGTAATGAGCTATCTGTTAAATTATTTCACAGTTGCTTTTTATTAGTATATACATGTTTTATATTTTTGACATAATATTGTAGCATATGTAACAATTTTTGGAGGAAGTCTTTTACATCAAAAATGTGTGTTATATAAGAATCTAATGTGAACATGTACATTCTCAGACACACACACGTATACGCACACTCACTCACTCACTCACTCACTCACTCACTCACTCACAAAAACGATCATACACAAATGTGCCCAGCAATTACAGCCACTTTCTTGACTGAATATATCTCACCTGTCTTTGTGATCAAATGAATGAGAAAAAAGATCAGACAGTACAAAGCACTGCAACCCCCTCCCACCTAAAAGTGTCCCTGATTTTGTAGAATTTCCCTGATTTGCTTCCCTACTTTTCTGGCAAATAGTAGAGGATTATATTTAGTCAGTAATGCTTTATATTATAGTTTCATTCTAATGCATGTTAATGAAAATGTTGATGAAAAGCCTCTTTGGATCCAAATTCTTGAGAGAAGAAGATGAGATGCATTGTCATACACTCTCTCTCTCTCAAAAAAAAAAAAAAAAACACACACTCTCTCTCTCTCTCTCTCTCTCTCAAATATATTGTTCCTTTATTTTTCCACTTAGCTAAAAAACAGCTTTTTCTTAACCACCCTTAACAAAATTCCAGCTTCTGTTAACTGCCATCACCATTACTTTTGCTACTTGAGTTTTTTATTTTATTTTATGCTAGGCTAAACAGCAAAGTCATGTTTAGTGAGCACATAAAATGGCGGCTGTTTTTTTTTTTTTTTTTTTTTAAGTTCCTGCTTCACAGCAACTTAATCTGCCGTGAAGTGGAGGACTTGTTCTTTACTCACCCTTACCTGTACCTTAGCATTCTTTGGAAAGAATGTTTATTGCCCAGTCGGGTGGATGATGATTATCTGATGAGTTTAATTTCTATGAATGGACCAAATGCATTAATCTGTTTTCCTACTGTGTGATTGAGCAAGTCTGTTAACCAAGCAACCATCCCATGTTTCCACTGAAAGAGGCACCTGTACCTTTTGGGCTTATTAAGTTAGCAAATCAATAAAATAATTGCTAAGTAAATAAGAGCTTCTTAGACTAATCTTAGTATTATCTTAGAATACTTTCCCTTCATGACTTTATTAAAATACGGACATAAATTCTGCAAAATCATTTCCTAATGCTTAACTATTCTGTCTGTTGAAAGTTTTTTTTGTGTTTTATTTTGTTTTCATTTTTTGAGGTGTGTTAAGTAGGAATTTCAAACTATGTGAAAAACATACCTCTTAATCTCTTAGTGCAAGAAATTCGGACAAAACTTAAAGTAATGGGGGGACAAAGGCCCAAAAATGGGGACAGATTTTAAATGTTACTGTTAGAAACTTAGAAATTGCTAAAATAACAGGATTTGTATTAGCATGCATTTCCTGAAAGATATAAAGTCAAACCCAAATGTGTGTCATTATTTAGTGACTTCAGTCCTCAGCGATTAGCCAGAAAAAATACAAATTTTATGAGGAACAGACTAAAAATGTGAGGCAAAAATCTGGACAGTTGAAACGTGTAGACTGAAAAATGACATTCCAGACATAGCTGTATCCCGACAGAGGTAATTTTTCCAAGATATGTTGATTACAAAACAACACTGGATGAAGTGATTAAAGGTTATTTGTTTTTTGGAATGTGCTATATGCATTCTTCTCTTTTTTTAATTAATTTTGCTGCAGTCAATTTTAGCTATGCAAAATGCAATGACAAGTTAGCTAATGTATTTTCTTGCATTTCTGGCTTGTCTTATGTTTTATTCCTTTGTACTTTGAACTGCTGACTTGGTCTTCTCCACAGTTTTGTGTACATCTAATATAAACCCAATGGATTAAGATCTGTTTTGGGTTTAATGCACAGCAGACATCTGACACTTTAATTTTTAATAACCCTTCAGAGTCCATTGACTCAGTGTTTGTGCATTAAACTTTTCATTTTAAGTGAAAACATTCCTTTCATACCAAATCAGTGGATCAATAACAACTGTAATCATATAATAGTGTTCCATTCACATTGCAACTCTTTTTTAGGATTACTATATTCCAAGAGAAGAATCATGGTTTGTGTGTTGCAACTACGTTTATTAAATTACATTCTCATCTTCACCACTCTAAAACAAAGTCAAACAAGAATGTTCCATATGAGTATTTAATGGGCAAGTTTCCAGTGATCATGACATCCAGAAGTAGGACACATTAACATTTCTTTTTTTACTCTGTTTTTTTCTCCTTTACTCCCAGGCACATCAGCCCTTTTTCTGTCTGTGAAAAACTCAATTGCTGCAACAAAAATCATGTAAATTCTATAAAGTCAGGATTTTAAGTGATAAACTGTGGAAAAGATAGGTGTCTCTATGCTGGAGATGATGGTGCTGTAGGCCGATCACTTACTGCAGGAGACTGAGGCTTGGAGTTATTGCTGGTATGCAAGATGGACAAAGAGATGTCACTGCCTTATGGCACAAGGCATACATAACCTTACAGGCCATGTCATTGTCCACCTAGCCTCACATAGTCATGCTGACTACCTCATAGTATAATTCTACTGTTCTGTGGTGGTAGAGCCTAAGGAAATGCCCTGGTGGGCAAGACAACATATGTGATAGTGCCAGGTGCTAAATACATCAAGTTTTGGCTCCTCCTTTCCGTCTCATCGATGTATACGATGTATCAGGAGCAATGAATTAGCATAATTTCTTTAGCTGTGGTGACTTCTTTTATCAAACAGTCCCATAGAATGCTTGTATACTATACACAGACAAAACAGACAAAGGAGATGCACATTTAAGATTCATATTTTGTCTGCAGATGTCTGAATGAAGTGAAAGTGTGCATAACTTCAAGTGAATAATTTCATCTGATTGTTCCATTTTCCTTGCCAACTATGAACATACTACATCTCTTCACCTGTTTATTTGTATCGTATTATCGTTTCCTGTCTTGCTCATTTAATAGTATCACCTTGAATCCATTATTTTATATTTTAGCTTTTACCACTGGCATGGTTAAACCACCCAGTTGTTGCTCATCTGTATTTCACAATATTTATTTTATTTATTTGTTTTGGCAGAGTAGTTCTTCCCTACAGTATTAACATTTGGGTGTGACAAATTCTCTGAAAGAAGTAAATGAAGTGTCAGTTAAAAAATAGCCAAAACTGCATTCTAAGAAATATTACTGAAAATTAAAAAAAAAAATGTTTATATGGAGGCCAAGGTCCCACATCTCCATGCAGAGGGATATGCCCCCATGTATCCCTGTTTTTCTTATAAATGATTGCACATTGTAGCTTGTTGAGGAGAAACTAGACCCCCCCAAGTGTACAGCATCAAAAGTGAATTTGATCACTCCCCCCCCCCCAAGTGTACAGCATCAAAAGTGAATTTGATGACTTTGCATAAAGTGTGTGATCAAAGTACATACCTAACAACCTTCTCATCATGAATTTGAATACCAAAATTAACTTGGTTTCAACTTGAGATCAGTCTGCCCTTTTCCTGCAAAACCTCTAATCTTAAATGCAGTAACATTTTTCCTTTTTTTCTTTCTTTCAATGTTCTCCTTTTAAGTGAAGCTTCTCAGTTTATATATTTCATGATACATGTTTAGGTGGCTACCGTCAATGATTAACCTTTAACTTTCTGCTTTTTTTCCTTCCATGAATCATACTACATTCAAAAATGGCTCTAATATACTCTGGCATTACATATTTTGTAGGGCTGCTTGTACTTTGTCGCTCCTTCTATTTTCGTTTTTCATTATTGCACTCTTTTTGCTGCTGTATTTATGAGTCATCACTTACCTGATTGTTTTTGTTGATTACATTTGCTTTGCATGTTCCGATTCTTTTTATTGTATTTTTATTGTGTTATGTTCACAATGCAAAAAATCATTATGCAAGTAAGTTCTGCAGTTTGGTAGGTAATAAATAACAATTTGTAAAGAATGAAAGACACTTCTAGATAAAGGAAGAAAAAAAAGCTAGGAAAGGTTATGACAATACAGATGGAAATGTGAGAAACTGAAGTTAGGGAACTGCTGTTACATGCCAGGAACAATTACATGGCAGGAACAAGACATATTTTGTCAGAAAAAGGAGAGAGGGTGTTGAATTATCTGACCCTGAAGAAGGCAGTAGTTCTCATGAGCTGTATAATGGACAAGGCAGTAGATGTGGACAGCACAAAACACTTGAATGTTAAATGAATTACATATGGTAAAGAATGATGCCTGACATCAGTTTGCCTGCAGAAAGCTTTGGAAAATATGAGACATTGTCTCACAAGGAATTCCAATGAACTGGTTGGTTTAAGGGTCATAGCATACAGAAATGCTTACAAGGAAGAGGTGGAGTCTTGCATTTTACTACAGCACTGTAACACATAATTGGATAAATAATACCCAGGGTCCACCTTATCTCATTCTAGTAAAATAAGCAGCACAGATCATATATTAAATACTGTTTCATGAAATGCTGCTTTTATATACCATTTGTTATCCCTCGTCAGTATCTTTTAATAAATGACTGTCATGATGAAGGTCTGAATTTAAAACAAACAATAAGTATTATCCTGGGAGCCATAATCCTTGCTATATCTGTTTTTGCACTAATTGTCTGGTGGCCATAGCATCTGTCAGCATTAACTTGTGTAATGCACCTGACACCCCTACAACAGTTTCACCAAAACATTGCAGTCAGATTCAACGTAAGCCATACTTCCTGTCTGAAAGTACATTCTTAATTGTTACTAATGACGATATAGCCATGAAAACACAATATGGGTCCCTGGCATGCATCTTTTTACAGTGCAAGCTGCATGCCTGAATTCACTACACACTACATCTGATGTCATAGTTACCCTCCTGGCAGCAGATTATGATGACATGTTTAGAAGTATATATAGATTGCAAATTTACAAATGTAATGTGAATTTATATAGATTTGCAGAATAGTAAACACTGGGAAAACAGTTCACAGAATATATCCAAAAAAGACACATTCAATGCTAATAAAGGGAGAGTAATTCACAGAACATGTATGGAATATAAATATTCCTTTATAGAACACATTTGCATACGTTTGTGAAATAACTCGCTTAAAGTAGACTTGAATGTTATTGAATTGTCTCCCCCCTCTCTCTGCCAGTGGAAATATATCTGTTCTGATCTTTGCAGATTGCACTGATATGCTCCCTGGGTATTATGAAATTTGACTTAGAGCTGAACCAGTCTGATACATTTTTTTTTGAAATTTAAAGGCATATCCAATGATACTTTGCATTTATATAATGTGTATAGTTATGCTGTTCTTTAAAATTTGGTTTTGTGAGAAATGCTCTTTAGAAATTCTTTTCTGTATGCAGCTGCTTTGATATCCTGTATACAGCTAAGTTATTGTGCTATGTTTAATTACTGTGTTTGTCACTGATTTTCTCCAAGCTGTCTGTACTGTTTAATGGGGTATGAAACTTGCCCATCATTTACTTCAGTGTGCAGTAAAATTTAAATGGATTTATTAATGTGGCTTTGTTGTGGGTTACTGTTATATTCTCTTGTGTTTAAGTATCAGAGATACTTTTATCATAGTCATAATATTGTAGTAGGATGAATCCAGGGTTTGGAAGTTTAGTACCTGCATCTACTTTTCTATGCCCTGAGTGGGTGTCAGTTGCAATAGCTGTGGAGAGAAATATAACAAATTGTCAAAGAAAGATGTTCCTGTACAATAAGGTTTTGTTTTATATTGCTGCAATATCACTTTTCGTTTTTTTTCCCACTCAATCTGAGTCTATATTGTGCACACAAACACACACACACATGCTAGCTCTGTGTGTGTGTATATATATATATATATATATATATATATATATATATATATATATATATATATATATATATGTATATAGTCTTCCATTTGAATAATATTTTGAACTGAACTCTGTGCTTCTCTGGACTTCTCTATATTTTTATAGGTTCATAGATGTGCCAGTGAGATGGCAAAATAACTTATCCAACCACCTCCCCATTACTCTAGGAGTTCCCCAGGGCTCAATTCTTGGCCCTCTCCTCTTTTCAATTTTCATTAATGATCTCCATACCCATATTTCTCCTGCCACCTGTATACAATATGCAGATGATTCCACTTTAATCTGTTCTGCCTCATCCCCCTCTGTACTGCACTCTCTCACCCAAAATACTTTTGAAACCGTAGAATGTTGGTTCCTCAAACGATGCTTAATTTTGAACCCCAAAAAAAACAAATTATTACTCTTTTCACCAACCCGAAAATCCTCTCCACTGAATTTCAGTGTCACATCAACTAATGGCACAAACATCTCACCCGATCCATCTACCAAACTTCTCGGAGTTGAAATAGACAACAATCTGACCTTTGACACACACATCTGCAATACTATAAAATTAGTTAACAGAAAACTAGGCTCCCTCTATAGAATTAAACCATTCCTTACTCCACATGCTAGAACTTCCATTGCCCAGACCCATCTTATCTCGACTCTCCTGTATGCCTCTCCCATCTATACTTCATTGTCCAAAGCTAACCTCAGCAAACTGTCTGCTGCCTACAACAATATTGCCAGATTTGCCACCAATTCTACTTTTAGAACTCACCACTGCCAAAACTTAAGGCAACTACAATGGCTAGAACTACAAAACCAAATTCTATTTCAACAGATCTCCTTAGCCCACAAAATACTTTACAAACCCTTAAACACACCCATTCTCACATCACTTATCACTCCATACTGCAATCTTAAAAGCCTTCGCTCCTCCGACAAACTACTTATATCAACTAGTAAACCCAACAACTCAGCTGGCAAATCCTTGTTTTCCAATACAGTAGGAAAAACCTGGAATACTCTTCCTCACAATCTCACAGCAATCTCCTCTCTTCCCTGCTTCAAATCCCAACTCAAAACACACCTCAAAACCCACTGGCTCTGCCCCTGTAGCAACCCTGACTAGATTACCTTGGTATCTAGGTACTCTCAACTTCTCTGCTGTAAATAACTTCCTTTCCTCAGCTATCTAGGTACTAGAAAAATTTCTTTTCATTTTTTTTCTTTTTTACTTTCTCTAGCTCTAGAAACTCCTAACAAAATACACTCACTATTTTTTCTCCATTTCTGCCTTCATATCCAATGATTTTGTCATATATATTATAACCATGTCTAATATTTTTACCTGATATTACAATCGCTTGCATGTGGAGCTTTTCTCCCCGGGCCTCTGCTGAAAATGGACATAAATCCAGTTGGACCAGCCCGGTCAACAAATGTAAAATAAATAAAATAAAATAAAATAATAAAATAAATACTAGGCTAATGGCGAGCCTATATAAGCCTAACCCAAGAAGATTCCCTGGCATCATGCCATCCAAAGTTAGTTCCCAGTGCCCCTGTCAAGCAAGGCCACTGAAGTGAACCCCGTGGTGAACTTAGTATTGCTCATTCACTCGTCAAGATTTCTCAAGGCATATGAAGTGCTCTGCTTGATGTGAATGGGAAGTTTGTTCCAGCGTATGGGAAGTCTCTGGGTTAGGAACCTGTCCCTCCAGCATGTTCTGTTTATTGTGGTAATGAGGTTTAGGTTCCTGGAGCATGTGGCAGGAAGGGATTGAGATTTGTTTAGGCGTAGCATATCTAGCAGCTCTGGGTCAGACATGGCTTTGTAGGTCAAGCAGAGATCGGCTCTAACTAGGCGATAAGAGACAGAGTATAGCTGGAGTTTTTGAGTCTGTCCATATAGGGCATGTGTCTAAGGCCTAAGATCCTCTTAGTGAGGTATTTTTGTGGCCTTTCCAGTTGTTGTAGGTGTCTAGTGAGGTATATACCAAATGAGGTGTTGTATTCTATAATAGGTCTAATGAGGGACGAGTAGAGAGGGATTATGACCTCTTTCTTCCTGTATGAGAAACCTTTTATATTGAGATGTGCCACATAGAAGGACTTTCTGACTACAGTGGCAATGTGGTTATCAAAGGAGAGGTTGCTGTCAACCTGTGTCCCCAGGTCTCTTATCACACCTTTGGTGTTTAGTGGACTACCACCTATGTAGTAGTTCATGGGCACCGAATTTTTCCCAAAGGGAATGACAGTGCGCTTTTTGCCATTGAGCTTAAGGCCATGGTCCTGGCACCAGTCATTGGTGTCAGTGAGGCCTTTTTGTAGAATGTCTACATCAGTTGGAGAATCAGTAATGGCTCCCAGTTTGCAATCATCTGTGAACTTTGTCAGCCAGAGTCCCTTTGTGTTGCCTTGAACTTCAGAGAAGTAGATGCCAAACAGGAGAGAACCTAGGACCGATCCCTGTGGGACACCACTTGTAACTGGTTGGTAGTCAGATTTGGAGTCTGCTATTTTCACAGTGTGGGTTCTATCAGTGAGCCATTTGGCAACCCATCTTATGACATAGGGGTTTAGTCCTAGTTTAGTGAGTCTAGCTATGATTCCTGAGTGAGGGATGGTGTTGAAGGCCTTGGCAAGATAGAGATAGGCAGTGTGAACTACCTTGCCCTCATCCACAGCTCTGGTGACAAACTCGAAGAAGTCGAAGAAGTCTATCAGGTTGAGTAGGCATGATCTACCTTTCACAAATACATATTGCGTGGGGTCCAGAGTTTGGAGATTCCGTATATCCTTATCTATAAGTTTCATGATGATGCACTCCATAGCCTTGCATATCAGACTCATCAGGCTAATGGGGCGGTAGTTCCCAGGGTCTGTAGTCACTCCCCCTTTGTGGAGTGGGATGACTTTAGCAGTGCACCATTTGGTAGGAACAATGCCTGAAATGAGTCTGTGACTGAACTGGGTACTCGGGTGTGGTGCCAGTTCACTTTGTAATTCATGTAGAACACAGCCAGGGGATATTATCAGGTCCCATGGAAGCTGTATTCTTGGCTTTGGACAGTGCGGTTTTTACCTGTGTAGCTGTGATAATAGGGACTTGGCATTCCTCAGGTATTGTGATAGGTCCTTTATGGAGTGAAAGGGGGGTAAAGTTCGCACTGAACCTGTCTGCCAATATGCTGGCAATATCAGTTGGTTCGGTATATGTATTGCCATTGTGCTGTAGTTCAGAGCAGATCTGAGTATTGCCATGTAGATTCTTGACATAACTATACAATACCTTGTGGTTGTCTTTAGAATCTGCAGCAATTTTGTTTTCATAGCTAGCTTCAGAGGATTTAATGATGGATCTCAGTTTTTTGCTGAGGCTACCAAGGGTGTTTTTCCAGTCTTGGGAATTCACCCTTTTCTGCAACAGTTTTTTCCTTCTGTTGTAGAGTTTGTTCATGGTGGGGGACCAGCAGATTGGCTTCCTTTTTTGGAGTTGGGCATCTTGGTTCTGTTTGGTATGGCCCATTCCATGCACTTGTGTATGTGCTCATACAGTGCATTGGTGTATGATTCAGTAGTCATGCACCTATTTTCCATTTGCATAGGTGTCGTGAAGGTAGCCACCACTGTTTTTAGAAGCCCAAAATTGGCTTTGGAGACGTTTTTTATGGTGGTTTCCTTTGGGGGGGGGGTGAGGGTGGGATGTAGATATCCATGGTGATTTGATGGTGGGATGTAGATATCCATGGTGATTAGCTTGTGGTCAGATCTGACCAGGAAGGAGTTGATTGCTGGTGTAGAGTAATGGGCACCCATGTAAGTAATGACCAGGTTGAGGATGTTTCTACCCCTGGTAGGGGTAAGAATGAGTTTGTCCAGGACATTGGAATTAATGAATTCCAGAAAATGTTGAGCAAGTGTGTTGGTACATGAGTAATTTTCCCAGTTAATCGAGGGGTAGTTAAAGTCTCCCAGTATAAGGATATTGGGTTGTACCCTAATATTTTCAAGTGTGTTTAGGAATGTGGAGTTGGAGTCTTGGGACATGGTGGGGGATCTATAGCAGGCTACAACCTGGATTGCAGTTTTACCCAGTGTTAGTTGTACCTGAAGTATCTCTGATGTGTTATCTTGGGCTACTAGTCTGGCGGTGTGCATATCCTTTATGAATATGGAGACATTACCGCCTTTAGTGCTTCGGTCCAGGTTTAGGGGCTTTAAGGTGTGGTATGAATTATATCCTGGTAGTGCTCTCTGGAGCCTTGAACCAGGTCTCAGTCACTGCACAGATGTCAATGTTCTCCATTTTAAGGAGTGCTTCAAGCGAGTGCATTTTGAGATTTAGACTTCTAGCATTGAGTAGCATAACCCTCAGATTTTGTTTGCTTGTAGCTGTTATGGGGGTAATTTTGTCTTCGGGACATTGTCTAAAAAAAGGCACTATAGGTGAGTGGTTTTATGTTTTAGCTGTAAGACATGCATTGGATGTATTGGAATATACCTTATCTTGTAACTGTTTGTAAGAATATACCTTGTCATCTCATACTTTGTAGAACTCCTCTTATATTTTGTTGTACTAAAATACACTTTGTACTTGTGTTTTTACTTTAGTGAGAAGGACGTAGTTGGAAAAGGGACATTATACTATTAGTATCAACCTGTGTGCTCAGCACCATTGAACAGGTGACCTTCTGAAGTGTTAGGCTGCATTTTTATTTCACTGCACAAGGTATATTTGTGTGTGTGTGTGTGTGTGTGTGTATATATATATGATACACTTTGTACTTGTGTTTTTACTTTAGTGAGAAGGACGTAGTTGGAAAAGGGACATTATACTATTAGTATCAACCTGTGTGCTCAGCACCATTGAACAGGTGACCTTCTGAAGTGTTAGGTTGCATTTTTATTTCACTGCACAAGGTATATTTGTGTGTGTGTGTGTATATGTGTGTGTGTGTGTGTGTGTGTATATGTGTGTGTGTGTGTGTGTGTGTGTGTGTGTGTGTATATATATATATATATATATATATATATATATATATATATATATATATATATATAGCATAGCACTTTACTATCTCAAAATACTGAAATCTCAAATTTCAGTATCTCGAGATGAAAACGCTAAAAGTGCAGTTGAGTGAAACTGCACTTGATTGAATTTGAAGTGTCTAATTCACAGTTGTAGTGGCGCTGCACATGGGATTTGCTGTGTTTGTGAGGTGCAGTGTGCTGTGAGATATGGTTTGCCTGCCGTTGTGTGGATATATGTGGAGATTTAGGTAAGTGATGTTTTTTGAAGGGTTTTGGGTAGGGATTTGAGTGTGTTGGGAAGTTTTAGGTGTAGGTGAGGGTGGGTAGGTAGGTAACAGTGTGAGTGTGTAAGTGTTGAGAGTGGTGGTGTTTGTACGTATGTGGTATGTGTTTGCGCAAGGGGAATATAGAGCATGTAGTGGTGGGTAGTGTCATTGTCTTTTTAGTGGGACCTCAGAGTTAGTATATATAAGTAGTGGGGGTGTGGGGGCGCAGCCCCCCACATGGAGGGTGCAGGGTGACTTGCCCCCCTGCTTATATGTAGGGCAGGTGTGTGTATTTGTGTTGTGTTTGTCTGTGTTTTGTTGGTTTGTTGTAGTGTGGGGAGGAATGTGTATGTATGTTTGTTTGTGTGGTGGAGGGTGTATTTAAAAGTCGCGATTTTGAATTCCGCGCTTTTGGGGTTTCGATATTGTGAATGTTTGGCTTTATAGTCTCGAGATTCTGAAATTCAAGATTTCAGTATTTCGAGATTATAAAGTGAATCTATATATATCTGGAATTTTTTGAAGTTATGAGTGTAATATAGCAGTATAACCCATGTAAAGTAAAATTAAAATCATAAAAGATCTGCATAGTAAATTTAATGTGCTTGTTTTCTTGATGGAAATCTATTTTTATTGATGTTATAAAAATAGAAAAAAATCTGTTTTTAATAAAAAGTGCAGCTGCAGAATATATGAGTTTTATTTTTACTGTCAAAGCAAATTAATAAAAATGTAATGTAAATTGTCATGTTCTACCTAGCTGAAGCTGCACAAATTTCATATTAAGAATATTCTGACATCTGCTTTCAAATTCAAGTTTGCCACAGTCATTAATTTATTATAGAGAAAAAAAAGTTGTATTTTTATATATTTCTTTGCATTTTACAGCCCAGTGCCAGTCCTGAGAAAATGTAAGGAATGACAATAGCACAAAAATATATAGCAGATAAGAAGCAAGTTCAGAAACAATCCAGCCAGGTATGACATAAACAGGAAAGGCAGCAAGATATAGGCATACTCTGAAGGCTGTTAGATGGTAGTAAATTAATTTTGTGCATGAACTTTATAGCATTTAAGAAGAAAATTGATTGTCCTACAGACTTTGTTTGGGGGGGTGTAGATTATATTTTATATAAAATTTGAACATAACAAACTCTTAATACTAGAGAAATAAAGTTTTATATGTAAGGCAGGAGACAGAAGCAGTGACACACTTTGTGACTCCAAAAAACTTACACTAGATACCACTCAGCATTCTGGAGTAATTAATTAATTAACCCGGAACTGTACATCTTTAAGGGCCATGTCTCCATTCTCAAGTCACGTGGTGAACTCTCAGCTTTCTGGAGTGGTGTAATTGTGTTCATACGTTGAACACATGTGAAATGTAACCTGGACAATGTAGGTTTATATATAATGCACTAAATTAATGTTTATTGACTGCATTTTATGATTCTATGTATACACACACATATACAGATAGATATATACACACACGTCACACAAGTTCAAGCACACACACATAAACACACACCAAAATAGTCATACCATATCCTTTATTCTGAAAGCATGGCATGCTGTATAGATTAGATAGTGTTAATAGTTACAATGCTGCAAGCAGTATATTCAGTTCAGAGCATTGTATTTGTCATGTGAATGAACAGCACTTACGGTTTATAAGTGAAGTGTCATTCAAGGTGACGGTCGCCTAATATATATGTATACACACAGACACACACATATATGTAAAGTGTGTGTGTGTGTGGCGGGTGCTAAATGAGTTGGTTGTGTTATGAAATAGAAAGTATTTTGAAAGAAAATTAGCCTGTTACATATGGCTATTCAGACCCTAGTGTAAACACACACCCTTAACAGGACACAGCCTTCTCAGCTGAATTATATTTAGTAGGTACAAATATAGTGACCCATTAATCGCTTTTTATTTTCTAGCAGACAAAATGGAAAACATTCCTTGTATAGTTTGATAATTTTGTATTACTGAGTGCAAATCTGACAAGAAATAGAGGCGGTTTTATATTATTGTTGTCAAGCAAAACATTTCAAAATGACACATTCAACATTCACAAGATTTTATATAAATTGTCTATTTCACAAATATTGTGTTAACCTACTTAACTCTCAGTAAGTTTTGTGAAATAATTTTAATTTAGAACAATATTTTCAGCCTTCTTACTTATTCAAAACAGTCATTGTGGTTTAGAATATTTATGTAGTTGTGGATATAAAAAGGAGAAATCACTGAAGAAAGTAGTGGCATTTTTGTTCATTTTGAGTTCTTTTTCTGTAACTGCATTGCTTAAAAAGAGGTTAGCATATAACATTTTATAAAACTACCTTGCATGTGTTACAAATACTCCATTTATTACTTTTGCCTTTTATAAGTGGTTGATTTTGTGTAATACTTTTTTCATTTTACTTCCTGCAGTAAGCTGCAGTATTTGCATAAGTGTTCGGTAGAAACTGAACTTTGTTCAAAGATAATACAGACTCTGTACACTCTAACAATGCTACAACATTGATTATTGTTTGTACACGAAATGTGTGCTTTAACAGTCTATCATCTCTTCCAACGCCAGACAAAGAAGAAATGCTTCAGACATGATAAGCTTTCATTAACCCCCACCTGTAGTAACGTTTAACCACTGTCTTTTCCACTTTCAGCTGTGATTTTTCTTGGATTGATTTAGAGTAACATAACAAATTTTGTGAAACTGTATGCATATTTTTCTCAGAGTGATTTGAAGTAACATAAGATATTTTATTGAACTGCATGTATATTTTAGTTAAAGCAAATGTAGAAAATGGCTTGAAATATAGGTGCATTTTTAAATAGTGGCCTTAAAATGGATTGCAACACTAAAATTCATTAAGCAGCATGCTTCTATGTAAAATATACAGTATAGTGGTTAGACAGATGGCTTGGTGATGCTGGCAGTAATTAACAATATTGTCAACAGGCTGACAACATGGATAGTAACAGTATTATATCTACATTCTGGCAGAATGAAAATGGAGGGCTATCTGTCTCGTAAAGGTATTGCCACTGGTACCACTGTATTTACAATTCTCATCGTTAATAAGTATTGGGTAAGGTGATTAGAAAGGCTGGCTTCATGCACATGAGTAAATTACCCCTGATGACTTTTTTTCTTTATCCATATGCCTTCAGATCTCCATTCTCTGCATTCTAGTTATTGCTAGAGCTTGTGCGTTGATTTGTTGGAGACTTCTGCACTGTAAACAGAAACATTCAATTTACCTGCTCTGAATATGGTCTGGTCAAATTGTATATACCCAGGAATCCTCAGAAATTATTTTTCCATTAAAATCAGATTACTTCTTGGCAATATGTCACCTGCATGTAATATACTGTAGTGAAGCTAGTTTAAGGCTGAGTTGGAAATGATGTACAGCTCCTACTATCAGGGTACAGACTACTATGGACTGTCACTACAGAAGTCACAACATTTGAATGCTGTGACACTTCTGATGCATTCCATATTAAGGACTCACTAGCTGAATATTTTCTAAGAATTATGGTTCATACTGTTAAGTATATAAAACATATTAAACAATTGCTAGTAGTTGAGTATTTATTTTCTGAGACTTCTAATTCAGTCTTTTTTTTCTGAAGCATTAGTTGTGTTAAATAAAACTTTCCTTACAGAGCGCCTATCTGGTTATGTTTTTATGTTTTGTGCTATAGTTAGCAACCATTTTCAGTTTGTTCTATAGTATCAGAATTTCCTGGACAGAGATGGCAAGAAAGCTTTCCTACTTGGTACTTAACCGACGGAATGGATATTAGACTTATTTCACTCAAATCTAGGTGCTACTGATTGGTCTTTCTTGGACTGCAAAACGTGTCTAAACAGATCATAGAGTAGGTAGTGATCAGTTTGGTAATCATATTAACTGTGCCTGTGACTAACAACTGCATCAACAATATCTGTTTATCTTCACTGTGGGTTCCTTTCGACTTAGAATCTTGTATGTTCTACAACTAATTAAATGAGTTAGTCACATTTTTGCCTGGCATTGACCAGCATGGTGCATTAAACACCTTTATTTCTAATTATAAGCCTTACAAAATGTCTCGGATGTCATCAGGAAGTATCATATCAGCACAGGCCTTTACTTGTACTCAATCATCGTGAACACTGAACTCACTCAATTTGTTCTCAGTTTTTGTCAAAAACAAGTAGGTCACTTTAAGTTAGGGGTCAAGGTCAAGTTCAGTGTCTGGGCACATGAAATGCAAACATAAGCACAGCTCATGTTATTATTAAAAGAATTTAGGAGAGTTCCAGAGACAGCACTACTACTGACAAGTCACTGGGTTGCGTTTTGTATGTTTTTAAGCAAAACTGCAAAAGCCACTTAGTAGACACTCGGAACACCTGGATGAAATATGAGACAAAATAGCCTAGAGAGATAAACCTATTATCCATATCACAGGAATGTTAGGGATGGTACAAAGAAGGTAAAGGGGTGATTTTTATTGAGAATTGTTTTCTACCATTTGAGAATAAAGGTCTGAAGTGACATATACCAGTTACAGCAAGTTCATTTTTCTTGCTTTCTGTTGTTATTGACAAAAACCAAGATGGTGGTTAGTTGATTTTTTTTTCAAAGGCAGATGAACAGCTGCACAGATAAAGGAATTGTTGCATATCTTTAGCAAATGATAGGCAGCCAGAAATTCAGAGTTATTTGTTCTCAGTAGCAAAAAGTGCAGGTGGACTTGAAGGTATACCCTTGGGTAAATAAGATCATAAGTCCTTTTCGTGGCCCAGCCTTGACAATGAACTGTATTTCTTGCTTATGCAAAACTGGTGGTATGTCAGGGCTGAACAGCCATCTTGACAGTACATGTTAGTCAAAAAAAGCTGTATTACCTATTCAGAAAACAAGTATTTTGTTTGTGTGTTTTATATATATATATATATATATATATATATATATATATATATATATATATATATATGGGAACACTTCACATAATCGAATTACTGAAATCTCGAATTTCATATGGTCGAAACCATATGATCGAGATTTCAGTAAATCGAATATGTAAAGTGTAAAAAAATAAGACCTTACTTATGTTAAAACGTTACGTGCACGCAGAGGCAAGGATTCTTGTACAGTCTGTGTGCACGTAATGTTTTTATCTTTTCTGCGGTGTTGACAGGAAGTGGGAAATCTCCCTTTTTGCGCTTCCGCTTACAGCGCAAAATGGGAGATTTCTCTTTTCCCCACTGTAGCGCGATCTCGGAGTTGGTATATTTAAGTAGGGGGGGGGTGCAGGGGGGGCGAAGCCCCCCTGCAAAAGCGGTGTTTGATTTTTTTTTTTTTTTTTATGGTTTCATTTCAGAAGTTCGAGTTTCCAAAACTCGATCTTTTGGTCTCGGTTAAATGAAATTCGAGATTTTGGGGATTCGAGCTTCTGAAGTGAAAATATATATATAGATATATATATATATATATATATATATATATATATATATATATATATATATATATATATATATATATATATATATATATATAATGTGTGTGTGTGTTTATGTGTATATATATATATATATATATATATATATATATATATATATATATAAATAATCGTCATGCAGGGATGTCTGATGCTGTTACATGTTACATTTGGCCCTTGACATGCAGACAGTATGCAGGATCAATCAGCTGATGTACTGGGGTACTGTTCAGGTACATTATTCTGCTACAAAGTATATCATGGATTTGATTGTTGTTGTGTGGTATTTGTGAGGATACCATCTAATGCAGTCAGCAGATACATGAGAACATGGAGCCCGAAGACAAACTCTAATTTGTTCTTATGAGCTTCCATGGGGTCAGACACTGCCTCCATTTTCTGCTCCATGCAGAAGATTGCCAGTGCCACCATCACTACCCAGACTTGCATGGTGTTTGTATAAGGTCTGTGGGAGGGTTTATATTGTAACTTTGAAACTTCAAAAGAGCGACCTTTCTTACAACGACATGGAAAAACCGAACCGACAGAATGTTGAACGGACAGAACAGTGATTTTTTTTCCCCAAGAAAAAAAAAACACTGGGCCGTTGTCGGGCCTTTGCCGTTTCTTCCACTGTGGTGCAATCTCAGAGTTGGTATATATAAGTAGGGGTGTGTGGGGGGATTTTGTCTGTCTTTATATTGTCTAATTGTTTTCTTTTTGGCCCAGCGATGTTTTTTTTTTTTTTTTCCCTGGGGAAAGAAATTGCTGTTCTGGCCGTTCGACATTCTGTGGATTTGGTATTTCTGTGTCGAGGTAAGAGCATTTGTCTTTTGAAGTTTCAATGTTACAATAGACCTGTGTGGGAGGGGGCTTCATAAACTGCACCTTCATTCTCTGCATCAGGTAGTGTGCAACATCTGCCACTACTTATACTGAGCGTTAAAGCACCCAACATTCATTGATAGGACACCCCATCATTATATTCCATTCAGGTCACATTTCCACAGTAGCACATCATCTGCGCCACAGGAGACTCTGAGTCATACTTCAGCAAGCCGGCAGAGTGGCCTCAGTTCACATAATGCAGTATCACTACAACTACATCACAGAAAGAAGTTGTACATGACTCAGTATAACTTATTTCACTATGAGACTCCCTGATGTCATATGCTTCCCCAATCCAGAGTGTGTCTATGTATCATTGTGCCTCTCAGCACCTGAGCACCATAGGTGACCACTCCACCACAGCTGAATATTATGCCAATTGTTGTCTTGGAGGAGTGTTGTGCAGTTGCTGCTTCACCTTGTTCCACTTCAATGTCTTTAATAAATGTTGTTGCTGCACCTTCCATGCCAGTTGTGTGTGTGTGTGTGTGTGTGTGTGTGTGTGGTCTTACTGTTCCTGTAACATTTGGTTGGAGTTCCTCTTTCCCCAGGATTATATTGTGTTGCATGATATATGCTAGAAGCATACTGCAGACTGTGACAGTGCCATACTGTAGTGCCCCAAGACATATTGAGTAGAAGCCAATTTTGAGCTGGCTTAATACATACTTGATGATGTTACAGTTTTCAGCATGTGCAGTGTTGTACTGCAATTCAGCACTGCCTTGTGGGTTCTGTGCTACTGCCATTAACCAGGCCTCTAGTGGGTATCTAGCATCACCAGCCCCACAGTGGCAGCATATATGGGGGTTTGCTACATATGTACATGCTCTTTGTAGCTGTACAGATTTTATATAGCCACAGTGCCTGCACCTACCAACTAGCTGACCCTTTAAAGAGGTACCTTGATGGAAGCAGTGATGTAACTGAAATGTAGACCATATATGTGAATCATGGGAACTGCCTGGGCACTATGAATTCAGATTGGATTAATCCCATGTGCATCATAGAGTGCCTGGCAGTACATGGAATCATAGCCTTTTCTGTTTACATACCCCTGTTACTGTGGACCTGGTTGAGCTTTATTGCTACGTGTGTGGTTGAGGGAGGCAAGTAATGTCAAAGTGCAATGCTCCACTTGTTACTGAGATACTCAAAAATGTGTGTTTAGTTGTTTTATTTAGCTAGAGTTTTAACTGATGCCAAACCAATAGAAATAGTTGTTTTGTGGGTTCTATGTTAAAAGACTGAAGAGGTGTTTCAGCTAACACCTCTTGGTTGACACGTAATGAGCGAACGCGCTAAAGTGCAAACACTCAAAACAGTGATTTCTTTCCCCTGGGAAATAAATTGCTTGGCCATCCTCATGTGTTTGCCCTTGTCCTCACTGTAGTGTGATCTTGGAGTTGGTATATTTAGTTGGGGGGTGTGGGGGCAAAGCGCCCCACATTGTTATGTTTTAAAGTGTGTGTGTGCATGTGTGTTTGTGCTAGCGGTTTCTTTCCCCAGCGTAGGCTGCACTACGCGAAAGCGCTCATTTTATGTCAATATAATAAATGATCTTTTCAGTTTTTTACTAAGGACGTTCGTTGTGGTTCCTTGCTCATGGTTAGACCTCTGTTTTTTCTACTTCACTAACCATTGCTTTGTGACGGGAGTCTTCTTAGCTTGGGAGCTGTTTCTTTTCATTTGGATCTTTGGTTACTATTTGTTACAGCTTCCTGCACAGGATGGAACCTGTGGATATTGAGTTACATTATCGTCCGGAGACAAAGGACACCAATACTATGTGGGATGGTATATTACATCAGGATGGAAACCCTTTATTGACTCTGGACTTTACAAATACCAATGATGTTGCTACATCCTTGAATAATGGTGAGAATCTAAGTGAGTTTTATGCATTATCTAAGACTTTTGAGGATGATTTATACAAACTGCAATGTTTTGTTTGGCAAAGGTTACATCTAGAAGCCTGTTTACATTTTCAGGTGGTACCCAGAGGCATGCGGGTTTTCTGCATGCCTACTTATGGGGATAGCCACCCTACCTTGCTGAAACAATGGCAAGATTTAAATATTGATTTAGGCTTCAGATATATGAAACCGCTCATACAATATTTTCAGCCTTTAGAGACAGAGCTACGGAATAAGGCTGATATTACATATAAAGATCTTATTGAGCGCTTTACATCTGAGTTTTGTCTTAACAGATTACAGACTATATGCACGCAGGTCAGTGCATTCAGCATTAGATTGAAACAAACAAAACAAAGAAAGTTATTGAGAGACCATAATGACTTCTTACAAGGCCAGATTTTTGTTTGGCCTAGAACACGCATTGCTGATACTAACAATGAAGTTGCATCTTCCTCTACCACTAACTTGCCATTTGTTAACAATGTGAACATACCCACAGGGGACTCCATCTTTACGAGATTTATCATCTTCTAATACAATGGTAGGTAAAGAACTTGCGCCAGCTATACACACAGAAGCTGGTGTTAATGTCAGCTCTCTGGGTACTGACACACCTCCACCAAACCAACAAGCGTTTTTAGACAACCAAGTCGCCTCTGTACTTGGGGCTATACCCAAAGTTCCTATCAATGATAATGCCCGTTTTTTTGCCCTATCCAGTCAAACAGATTCATCAAAACAGGGGACGCTCGAACAGCAGAGGTCCACGAAAAAGAAAGTCATCAGGGGAAAGGTTCGGGCAAGCAAGAAGAACAAGACATTGACTGATCTGGTTTTTAATTTTTCTGACGCTATACTTGATATCACACAAGTCAGTCTCTTAAATAAGGGTCTCAATTTTATTCCAGCTAGTTCTGGTGTTCTGAATGAAACCCTGACAGACTTAAGACTTTTTTGTCATTTGGTGTCATTGAAATTATTGTTTATAGACCAACCACAGAAAAGTGACAATGTCATGAAGCTATCTCAGTTTAAACGTAAGAGCAGTTTTATACCTGTTATGCCTAGTCATGTAGAATGTTTTTTAAGGCTCTGTGAGATGAACTTTTATTCTTTATTTTTGAACAACAACAATAGGGTTGCATATTATAATTTAACTGCCTCTGAACATAAGGCTCTTAATGATTTCAAACATAGAAATGACATCATTATTAAACCTGCCGATAAAGGTGGTGGGGTAGTGGTACTTAATGCTGTATATTATAAAACCAATATGCTTTTGATGCTCACTGATCAAGACACATATAAGGAAATTAATTCAAGTGAAGTTGACATTATCATTCATAATGTACATGATACACTTTATGACCTGCTAATGTGCAGGCAGATTAGTCAAGAGATCTATGAATATTTTCATACTGAATATCTTGTTCTACCAGTCATTAAGGGTCTACCCAAGATCCACAAAAATATAGTCCCCATACCCATGAGACCAATTGTATCAGGGGAGAATTGGGTGACCTATAATATCTCGACCTTTGTCGAGCATTTATTGAAACCTATAGGTGAATTGTTTCCATCTATTTTAAGAGATACTTATCTGTTAGAGCATTTAGCAAATGTAACACTAGACATTGATCAACATGAATATCTTCTCATTACAATGGATGTGAAGAATATGTTCACCTCTATACCCAAAGATATGGGTATACAATCTATTCGAGAACTACTTACGAGTGAATCAATATACAGTTGTGATAGGAACATCTTAATATGTCAACTACTTGAGTTGGTATTAAATAACAATGTCTTTATCTTTGAAGAGAAGTGTTACTTGCAACAGTGGGGCGTTGCCATGGGCACGCCCTGCGCTAATTCTTATGCTAACCTAGTTGTTTTATACTGGGATATGAATTGTCTATTTAACCATTCTTTGTTTGAGAAGGTGAAAGTCTATAAACGCTTTGTAGATGATATTTTTATCATCTGGGAAGGTACCCAGATAGAGTTTGACCAGTTTTGGTTGTATATGGAATCTACTACCACCTTCCTCTCATTTACTCAAGAAAGTTCCAGAACATCCATTCCCTTTTTAGATGTGACTTTGAAAATAAATGATTGTGGACAGATAGTCTCCTCCCTATATAGAAAATCAGTTTGGAAGAATACGATCCTCAGTTATGACAGTATGCACCCTCGACACACATTTTCTGGCATCATCAAGAGCCAGTTTGTAAGAATTAAAAGACTCTGTAAAGAACAGGACTCTTTATCAATAGAGGCAGATCTAATGGAGTCTCTGTTTATTGATAGGGGCTATGATTTAAACATTGTGAAGAATATTAGGCGTGAAGTATTGGGCCCACGGACATCAGATACATCTAATGTTAATCTTATTTCCAACTACAGGGCTCATTATAATATGCATAACTTCAATAGATTTATTAAATATACTATGAAATACATGAGTGACGTTAGGAGTATACAAGGGGTGATTGTTCATAATTGGAATGCTCTCATTATGGATCGAGCAACCCGTAATCTAGTGGGGGAGAGACCTAATTTTTTTGTATAAGAACTGTGACAACCTTAAAAGAATCCTATGTAATGATGCAGTCATAAACAATCCAACTACTGACCTTAGGAGATCACAGCAAGGAACTTTTCCTTGTAGGAACTGTAACAGATGTAGTTATATTACTACTGTTCAGGAATATCATCATCCTTATATGAAGTACATCTTCATTCCAAGATTTGTTGCGACATGTGACACTAATAATTTAGTTTATCTTGCTACTTGCTCAGGATGCGAAGCTTTTTATGTAGGTCTAACGAAAAGAAAATTCAAAGATAGAATTTATAATCATGTGTACGACATTCGTAAGGGGAATGAGAATAATGCCTTGGCCAAACATTTAAAAGAGCACCTGTTACACCTTTTATTTCGATTTAGAGTTTTACAGGTAGTTACTCTAAATTCAAGGGGCGGAGACAACGTCAATAAGCTGGCCAAAGCTGAGTTGAATTGGATAATGAGACTAGGTGCCCATCTACCACCAGGTCTCAATAATTTTATTTCCATAAAACCTCTACTTGAATGTAGTAGAGCCTACTAGTAGACATCACCTATTCTGGTTTTGTAAGTTTTGTAAATGCTCCTGAGCTTACAATAGCGCAATATCTATGTGTTCACATTTACATCAAGGATATATTACTATATTCTAAAAAATTTTTGGGGAGTTTATTATATCATTATTGATATTAGAGTAACATCATTTCATTTTACTTCATTTCATTACACATTCATATAGTTGTAATTTTTATTGGGATCCTATAGATGGCATTGAATATGCTCACGTATATATTCAGTTCTATATATACACTCACATATGCACTTATATATATATATATTTTTTTTTTTTGATACACATAAAATGTAAGAAATGTTGTATCTCAATGAACTAATGATTTTATATATACTGTGTTTTATGTAGTTGCGTTCTTAATATATCGCTATTACATGCAATTCACTTATTTATACTACTTTTATGTTTTAGTGCTTTATGTGGGTTTGTATACACGCTATTGACGTTATATGTATATAGTTATTGTGGAACTATGTAGCGACATTTATATTTATTTACAATGAGTTTGAATAATATTCTCCACTCAAAGAAACGTTTCTGTAGGATATGTGCATGGTTTGCACCTATGCCACTGACGCTATATGTATATAGTTAATGTCGGACTATACAGCGACACATACATTTACAGGTAATGTGTTTGAACAATGTCTCTAACTTAAAGAAATGCTATTGTAGGGTGTGCATTACAAATTCATATTCAGCCATATTTTTTAAGTTTTGATGTAGCTGTGTTTGGAGACAGTTGCGTTTGTTTTTATTTCCTGGTGTGTGAGCGTATAGGGCGCTTGCAGCGTGGCAATGTGGAGATTAGGTTATACAGTTTCGCAGTGCACAACTGAATGTTTAATAATGATGTATTTATATATAACTGTGAAGATTATGAGGGTTAGTTAGATACCCGGAGTTAAAGAAAACATTAATTTATTTGTTATTTATTCAGTTTTATTCTGTCTTTAGTGATGACAGTATGCATTGATGTTTTCAGCATCATTTTAATTGTTGCTTACAAATGAAATGTCATTATTGATTAATTGCTTGTCAATTAACTTTAATTTTCCCGCCTAGTTCTGTATTTAAGGAAGGAGATTTTTGTTTACTGTCATCTGAAGAAGCGTAGGCTGCACTACACGAAAGCGCTCATTTTATGTCAATATAATAAATGATCTTTTCAGTTTTTTACTAAGGACGCTCGTTGTGGTTCCTTGCTCATGGTTAGACCTCCGTTTTTTCTACTTCACTAACCATTGCTTTGTGACGGGAGTCTTCTTAGTTTGGAAGCTGTTTCTTTTCATTTGGAAATTTGATAAGTATTGGAGCTATGAGGTTTTTATTAGAACTGGTGTTAAACTGTAATGCAATTATATTTAAAGGACAGAATTATCAGTGGTTTACAGGGACATACATGAAACAAGTATTACAGCTTATATTGTTGTTGTTTATTTAGACCTGTGGGAATCTATATAAATTCTGTTATGAATGTTTAGTCTCATGTGAACATTTTAAGACTACTTTTAATAATGGTTTATGAATGATGGTTTTATAAAATGGAATTGACTGGAAGCTGATTTAAAATTATTTTTAGTTATGTCAACTATATTATGATTGTATTGCATCCTTTTTTAAATTCGATAAAAATGTTTTAGATTTATATGTTGAGGTTATAAGGATACAGAAAAACATAGGTACTCATTTCTGTAAAAAACCCAACCAGGTCAACATCTTTGTTAATAAAGATACTATCTGCTCTTAGCACATAATTCAGTTGCATTGTTATATCACAGATGGCAAGAGCTTCTTGACTCTCAACTGATAATGCAACTTTCTTAGGAAGAATGGATAATATTTTAGAAAGGTTTACTAGCAGAAGTTATGATTCCAACATGTCAGTATGTGTAACAGCAAAGTTTTGAATGCTAGGTTTAGAACAAACTCTGAAACCGAACAAAATGAATCCACAGTAGGAACAATAAATGTCTTACCTCTGCTGTAACATATATAACAGTACATAATTTACAAAGTGGGACTGCAATAAATGGAATAGTTAAGAACCAAGATCTTTTTTTAGCAACTGCTGATATTACAAAAATAGTTATTTATAAGCTTTGTTTTTAAGACGAATGTATCTTTTAAGAACATTTTGCAAAACACACCTAAAGCCACAACTGCTTTGAACAGATGACACCAGTGCTTTCAATACATGATGTACTTTTAAATGTTATGATTACGGAGTATGTACATATATTGATTGCTGAGTTTCATTTGAACACTCAGTAACTAAAATAATGCTTTTGCTACTGTACTGTTGTAAAACTAGGAATATATTTTGTCCTGATCCCCTTCAGAATAACTCACACCACACCAAAATGGCATTTGATGACCTTTATTAAACTTTTTAATAATAACTTTATTGAACAACATTCTTAGATTTATTAATCACAGCATGAACATCCATGTGACAGTTTACCAGGGCAGCACATCCTGCTCCAAAATAAGCAGCGTTGCCTCAATTGCTCCTTTACTCTCACTTATGAAAGCAGCATACCACCGCTCACTTCCATCCCCAACCAAGCTCCCTGAATCCATCGCCCAGCATTAGAGGGGGGAACAGAAGAGGGATAAGCCTGCCCCTCTTCTCTGCTTAACCAATTAATATACATAAGAAATAACCAAAATCCTTGAATGCATAAAAAGATGGATGGAGGGCAGCAAATTAATTCCTAAATCTGATCTGCCAACTCAGCTACACTCACATAAAACCCCTGTAACCCATCATTACACTTGCCTCACTTCCTGCTTATCACTTATCCATCCACACTTAGACCTTCATCACCCATTACTCTACCTAAACTCTTTCCACATCTCACTCAACCCTAACATCTCCCAGCCAAACCTTTAGACCCCCTTTTCCAACCCTTCAACTAATAAACAAACCACTTAAAGTGACTCTGGACAGATTGGTTTGTTCCCAAACTTCATTTGTCCCAATCCTCTTCAAAATAAGTCACACCACACGAAAATGGCATATGACAAACTTTATTAAAACTTTCATAATCACAGCTTCATTGAAAAATGTTCTTAAATTTAATAATCATATCATGAACATCCATATAACAATTTACCAGGATAGCATATCCTGCTCACCCTGCCCCAAAATAAGAAGCATTGACTCAACTGCTCCCTTACTTTCAAATATCAAAGCAGCATACCACTGCTCACTTCCATCCCCAACCAACCTCCTCGAATCCAATTTCCAACACCAGAGGGGGAACAGAAGAGAGAGACAAGCCTGTCCCCTTTCTCCACGCACCAGCCCGACACAGGCTGTTTCCCCTGCCTTACTGCAACATTTTCACCAAACCTTCCAAAAACAAAGCCAGGTGTACATTAAATAAATCCAATCCAAACTCACTCAGGTGCACTCCATTTTCCCTAAACCAAAGTGGGTCCTTGTCATCAAAGTACCTATGATCCATGCATGAATACCCAAATTCACCAAATGCCTTGACAACCTAAAATTAGCAAACTGATGAGTCTGCTCTATTCCCATAAAACTAATGGCATTCCTCCAAAACAAATGCGGCACTATTTCAGACTACACAATACACATGCCCAGAAATGCCCTCTTTAAAGTATCTAAATCCTCCAATATCCTATACACCAACTGCCATTTTGGAATTACTCCCAAATCATTACTTGCAAAATGAACCAGTAAAACTCATGGAATCCTAGTCCGTGACCATATGTCCGCAAACTCTTTCATGAGTTGATGCCATTTGAGGCCTCTGATACCATACCATTTGAGTCTTCATCTGAAGCGATGTAAACCCAGCTCGCTGCCATCTGGCCTAACTGTAGCCTGCTTTGTCACCCAATAAATATAAGAATGACCCAAAATAACCACCTCTTTTCCTAAAAAAAAATATTAAAATTACCAAATTAATCAATTATCTAACAGAAGACAAAAAGGCATTTGAAGACCAGCGACCTACCCTCTTGATAACCTCCACTGACCTACCTTCTCTCACCAAATCAGAAGTTTTTCCATTGTGAAATGAGTGAGTAGAAAACTTCTCTCCCAGAAAAACACAACACTGAAAAGCCCTTCTCATCACACACACAAACTGATTTCCCATAATCACCTTACTCCCTTTTGACTGAAAAACCAAGTCCTGTGGACACCCAGCATGAGACCACTGTAAGCACTTAGCCCAACCCAACCCAACTCATTTCTATCCTTTGCCAGAACAATATGCATGACCCTCCCCATCTGTTCTGTCTCAGATCTATGCAACCGTATCTCTACTGACACAAAAAATACAGTCACATGCTGCCAGACTAGTGATCCCAGCAACTATGACACCCTAAACACTCCATGATACACCCATAGTGACAACATCACTCACAAATTATGGTCCACAGAGTCACCATTCACTGACTGTAAACCCCATAACAAAACCTTAAACACCTGGACTGTCATCAGCCATCGCCCATCCACCATACCACTGGCAGTTCTCCCCCAGCCTTTCAACATATGAGCTACAGTCCAAGATTTCATCAAATCCTGCAATCCCGCCACCCACACAAATATACTAATAGCAGCCAAATCCACCTTACCCGACTGGTCAGCCTTATCTTGTACCCAAGTCTGAGCTAAATATTGTAATAAAAATTTCTCTGACCAAACTCCCTCTTCCATAAGCAGCTGCAAAACAACATTGCCAAAATCATGCAAAGCCCTACCATATGCCTTTGTTGTAGAAACTGCCCAAAGCTGCTGCACCAAATGTTGCAATCTGCCACATTTCATCCAGAAACATGACTGGTTTGCTCGCTGCCTCTGGAGCTAACTGCCAAAACCTGCAAAACTGAAAATGAGACAAGCTATCAGCAATCATATTCTTAGCACCTGCCAAATGCACACCTGTAAAAGAAAAGTGTATCAACAAACTGCAAAACCGATTTCTATAATACTAACAAAAGCAATCTAGATTTTGTTGTCTTTGACTGTAAAATCTGCATCACAACAATATTGTTTGACTGAAAAATTGCCCTCTTACCACCCTACCACTATTGCCACACCACAGATGCTGTCCAAATAGGCATCAGTTCCAGAAAAGCCACGCCTTTCTTCAATTCATCCGGCCATCAAGCTGCAAATCATTCACCACTAAAAAATTTTCCCATCCCAGTGCCCCATGCCACATCTATAAAAAATTGCAACTCCTCTTGACCTACCCAGTCTGACTGCCAAAACAAAATGCCATTTAACTGATCCAAAAAGACAACCACAATGCTAAATCAGAATGAACAAGCTTACCAATCCTCAACTAATTAGGTTTGCTTCTCCCTCCTTTCAGTAAGAAAGCCACAGACCTACAAAATGTACGAAAATGAATTGCCCGGCAAGCAAAATTCTTCAGCCCTAAGAGTTCCATAACTTCCCTAATCCACATCTTGTCCTTCACCCCTTACCCAAGCAATCTTTTCTTTCAAGTGCTCTATCATCTGAAGTGGTAAATAAAACAAGCCTTGTCTTGTATCCACTAACAAACCCAAAAAACACAATGCCTTGGTAGGGCCTTCCAACTTCTGCTTAGCCAGTGGAGCACCCAGCTCCTCGCACATCATCAAAAATGCCTGGATACCTTCTATTACTGCTTCAAACTCTTCACCTACCAATAAAAATCATTTAAATAATGCACTGCCTTCTGAGTCCCCACCTGTTGCTGCCATATCCAATGGAGTGCGGTGTTATACTTCTCAAAATGGCACAGGCGACTAAACACTCCATCGGCATGGCCTTGTCAAAGTAAAACTTGTTCTCAACTACCATGACCAACAACGTGCACTCTTTCTCCCTCCCTTACAAGTAGTAACCAAAAAATAGATTCAATAGCATCCTTTAACAACCACGGATCTGTAAACCCCCAAATGACTTGTACCATGTCGTCCAATGAAGCATGCCTAACTTTTGTGTCTTCTACAGAAATTAAATCATTAACGGAGTTCTCTTCAAGATAGAACACATGGTAAATCAACCAAAATTCATCAGACGATGTCTTAGGGAGCAAACCCAATGGAGACACCCTAAAACAGAAAAGGGAGGACAATCAAAACGGCCCAGTAACCTGGCCGCACAATACTTCCACTCCACCAGATCTTTGAAAATCCCCCTCCCCCCATTGAATGCAAATTCTTACAGATTGAGCCATCCTTCTTAACCCCTGACTTAATAGAAAATCCTATGAAAAATCCCTTAATTAATTCTTCTGCAACCACCAAATCAGGAAAGTGCCTGAGCACCTTAATGGGTGAATGCATAACCTGGTCTTTCCCTCTGCCCCCATAAAGACACTCCTCCTCTCTGTCCTTGAAAATTACTTTGCTCCCCAAATCCCTGGAAATCCCTGGATTGAAGGAGATAATGCTTCCACTTCAGTCGCATATGAGCCTGGATTGACCCTATCCCATTGGCCACAGTGAACAGCTGGATGCAGTCCTGCACAATTTGAACATGTGTGTGAGAACCTGCACACTGCTCATGAACAACACCCCACATTAAAAGCCAGCATGCCCCAACCACCTCCCCTCCTAGCTTACCCATCTGCTAATGGCCCCAGAACAATCCATCTTGGTGGCTAACCAAATGTCAGGGTGCCTAACTTCCCACTGCAGTGATTGAGCCATGGCCTTATGATTTCAGAACTGCTGATCATACCACAGCCAGGAGTTCCCTGCTCACCTTCATTGAATCATGAGAAAATAAGCCAAAAGTGTTAATGCCATGGAGTTATCCTTAGTACATGAACCCTAACACCCAATTGTCCCATGTTCTTGCTCGCAGCTTATCCACTAACCTCTACCCCAGTGCCACTAAAGCTGCTAAAAGGACTTTGCTATTTGCCATTTTCAATTCCAACAAGTGTTGCACACCCTTAGCATCAATTAACTCTTAGACATCTATGTACTCGCCTATCCAGATCTTTTCTTTAACTAATGCTGGTATGTGAGGGGTCAAAATCTCCCCCTTTTGCTTGATCCAAGACCTGTGCAGCTAGCCAATCCCCCAGTTGCATGCCAAACGTTGAATTCACCTCTTGCTGTTGAGACTCAGTCCTGCCTAAGCATGACCCTAACCTCCCCAGTGACAAACCTAAGCTACCGTCCCATCTCAATGCATCCCTTTGACCCTGACACTCCTCACTAAACCACTCTCAATCCACTAATGCATTTACAATTTCCCTGGGCTGCTGAACTGGCTCCCACCTCCACCTACCCCTGGGGTAGTCCCTAACAGAGCATCATTACCTGCAGTCTTCATCTTGCACAGCTTCATCAGCTAGAATATACACTGTGACACCATCTGTGAACTGCCATGCCTGCTTTCCCAGCTCACCAACCTGCTCTTAAGCACCTGCCCTCACCTCTTCCATCTGGACACACTGTGTTCCTCCACTGCAGTAGACATACTCATTGGCAGCTCCCTAAATAGCTCTTCTGCTTGCAGTACAATGGCTGCCTATCTTTGCCTCAAACTGCGCATTCCAGTCATCTACACAAAAGAAAGAAAACATTAAGAACCCTACACATAACAATCCCACACACACACAAAAAACAATGCCCCCATGATGTAGATATGACAACAGTACACTACCAGACCATGGTAGCTCAA
Organism: Protopterus annectens; assembly: GCF_019279795.1. Classification (NCBI taxonomy): domain Eukaryota; kingdom Metazoa; phylum Chordata; order Ceratodontiformes; family Protopteridae; genus Protopterus; species Protopterus annectens. Next base: position 1,246,625,871 of record NC_056746.1, read on the forward strand.
CTCACAAACCTCTGCCTGGACACCCCTGCTTTCCGTCTATCTTTTTTAGCTTGCTGGACTGGAGTATGCTTCAAACCTGGAAATCACCAATTAAAACTGCCCTGCTATCCTGCAACCACTTAATAGGATCATGGTAAAATGTAGCCAAATCAATAACCGAATATGTAGCTCATTAGAATGACAAGCAGGGTGCAGAAAAAAGGTATGGATTATGCGGCCAGGAGTAAAGAAACAATAAATTATAATTTTCCAGTCAAAAATACCCATTTGTCTAGCATGATCTTCCAGTGTACTGACAGTTTTGCCTTCTGTTTCATATAATTTAAAAGCTGTCACCAAAAAGCACTACCCTTGGGGCTCTTCTTAGTCGCACCTTATGCAAAGTCAGAATCAAACCTGGTATGTTGTATAAATAAGCTGAAGTAATTAACCATTATGCCAACCCTTCCTCCTAGAATTCTGCTGTCCCACCTCATATAATATTCCTCCAGCTTAACTTCGAAACTCTCCCCTTGTGTTGTGCTTCATTGTCGTTTTTTTTTTTTATTTAAATTCCTTCTGAGTCCTTGATCTCCTTGGGGTTGTTTTTCTTTTTAACATAAACAATTAAAATGACACAGATCAGGCATCTGCACATCAGAATTATTCCTCACCCTAACCCCATAATGGGTAACGGCACACCAAGAATGAGCGGTGAGCAACCCTTTACTCATGAGTGCCTTGTGGACAGTGAAACACCCTAACCATCACTCTTGGCCTGGCTGAAAGCAACCCAGCTGTAGAAAGCCATAAGTCACAATGCCACCACCAACAATGAACTGTCTTGGGAGGAAATCACCCCAACTGACTACAACCCTTCCTAAACTAACCTTGGGAACTGTAACCATGACTCACTACCCCCAACGAATGAAACCATGTGGGAAGAGAAGTCATCTAACGGTACTATTACTGTTTAAGCAACAAATCTTCTGTAGAGCTCTAGACAACAAAAATGGACTACAAGCCCACAGAACATAGTCAAAGCAACTCACAGCAGAACAAGCTGACCAATGAAACACCATCGTACACGGCAAGCAGCCACATCCAATGACTTATCAAAATACCACCCCCACAAATCCTGAAGCCTCTCATCCATACCACCTGAAGGGCGAAAAAATATTATACAGCCATTAACCAGTTCCTTCATACATACTACTACTAACCTAAGGCCTAATTGTCCAATGAAGTACCTTCTGGTCATCTTGGATGTAAGCTTGCAACACAGCAAGTTCACCCCAAAATTTGATTTCTCAACTCGGCTATACTCACATAAAATCTCTTTAGCCCTTTCTTACACTTACCTCAATTCCTCCATAGCACTCATTCCTCCAAAGTTGACCCTTCCTTGCCCACTACTCTCCCTAAATTCTTTCCACTTCCCACTCAATCCTAACATCTCCCCCCAAACCTTTAGATCCACTTTTGCTAACAAAAGTACTTGTACTAACAAACAGACTGCTTAAAATGTCTCTGTACAAATTGGTTTGTCCACAAACCTTATTTATTTAGTACCTGAAATATGAAGTATTCTTTTGAGAAAGACTGCTAAAAGCTTAATGTTTGAATACAAATGCATGGATCTGATTTAGACAAGAAATTAAGAAAGAAAAGTAGGTATATCACTGATGAAATTTTTTGCATTAAATTAAATAGTTTTAAGGTATAATTATAAACATCAAGAAAATCAGTTTGACTGATGAGACTAAATATCCTAAGCATAAATGCAGACTATTGTATGAAAATAAGGAACTAGGATTGCATGAGGTGTATTCTTTTAAACACATACAGATGAAATTTAATGAACTGATCTGTACTTATTTTAATTGGTGTACTTAATCTGAATATTATGTTGCTTGCAACGCAGAGACAGAAAACTTGTTTTGAAGTAAATAAAAGTAAATTTCATATACTTGTATACCCTATACCCTGAATAAATTGCTCTCATATTCATCTTACAGTACTTTCTTTCTCAGTGTTGATAAATGCATACCATGCTTATCAACAGATTTAAATGTATAGTTTCCAGTGAATCACTCCTAATGTGGCATTGCCTGCACAATGTCTTTTGAGTCTTTCCAACAAAATGTTAAACTACTTTTTTCATTGCAAAGATGGTATCCTCTTACCTCCTGAAAAATGAAGGAGATTGGCACATTCATTTTCCTTTATCACTAGTGCTTGTTTCACCAAGGTTCTTTTTCTCAGGTGCTTCAATCCACTTTGTTTCAGAAATTCAGGCTGTTTATCATCACATAAACCAACACCCTCTTATAGATCTGATGTTATCTGAATAACTTTTGAACAGCGATGACTACATTTAAACATAGATTATGTCCATATTAACAATCATATTTCTACACATGATACAATCAGTTCCCCTTAACTCTGATTATGTAGTACCTTCTCCATTAACTTTATGCTGATTTAATATTCCCTTCCATTTCTTTTATTTTCTTCTTTTCTTATCCGTTTTCCAAGATTTCTATAGTTTCTAATTTTCCCTCCAGTATGTTTAGCTAGCAACACAGTAGCACAACTGTTAGCTTTGCAGAGTTATAGTATTTGATTCTACAGTTCTCTTCTCAGCTGAGTTTTCTTTTGTGTGACATCTACACTTTCTCCTTTGATCAAGTAGACTTTTTCCACATAGTCTCATTTGCTTTTATATCCCAAAGATGTGCTGTAATTAAATTCATGATATTCTAAATTGTCCTTAGCTTGTATGCTTTCACTACTCTGTCTTAGCTCACCACACTTATAACAACATTTGGGCCTGCCAGAATTTTAAAACAAACAAACAAAAACTCCTCTGTAATGGCCCATTAAAGAAGTCTACATGGCTTAAAAAACTTCACTGACAATGCATTCAGGAGATGGATAGTTGCAATACTAACTTGAGAAGCTTTGAAATGATGTTTGCTACACCAAATATCTAAAATCAGCAACCTTACTTATATAATATAATGTCCAAACCTTTTCTAGAGGACACTTATTTTCAAAGCTTACCTCAGAAATTGGCTCTCCTTGAGTATTAATGAGAGATCTGTTATCCTGAGGGTAAATATCATTTGTTGCCAGGTAAAAGTCTGTACTTTATAATCAGTACAGTCTAGTTACCAGTAAAGTAAATGAAGACCTCCTTGTGGTATCTAAGAAGAAAAGCCATGACAGGATGACCCCCCTCTCTGTATATGACTTGCTGTACTTCTGTTTCACAACAAAGGGTGTGGAAACATCATAAGCTAATTTGTAATCCTGGAAGTGAAAGCAATTCTTACCCCAGTGGCTGATTTAAAAAGCTCTTACAGGTACCTAATTACTATCCGTAACAACTATTATTGGCTGTGGTAATCAATCTTGCTATCCACAGTGTTCTGGAGTTTTGGCCAAATGATCCCTTGTCAGTATAAATGCCTCCTTGGGTCTCCCCTAAAAATAATAAACCTGATCAAAAATATTCAAATTAATTAATAAATATTTACATTGATTTCAATGACATAAATTGGTTCAATATAAGGTATGGGAATTTACAGGGTACGTGGACCTAGTTGTCTTTATTTGCTAACAATTTTCTGTTTGTTGTTTTACTTGGTATATATGTCTTTTTGTACAATAAAATGTTATATTCAAGCTATCTTTGAAGTTTTTCACAACATGTTGTATTCTTTATTATTTGAAAACTTAAATAACCTAAGCACAGATACAGGGAGATTTGAAACTGTTGACTTTACCCAAGTTCACTCATGTGTCTGCCATGATTGTGTTTCATTATAATAGCTGGTAGTGTTACTAGTGGATAATATTATTTCATCTACTTGGCAGAAAGCAAGTCCTTTACTACTGCTGTCTCCGTGATACAATTACTAATACTGTTTACAGATAAGCATTCAGTAAGCAAAACTAATTTGGTTATTTCAGAACTTTCAGTTGTCTTATAACAGATATGACGCAGAATTTCCCAGGAATATGTTATCACTTTTACAATACCTTTCTACAACTCTATTTGCATATTGTTTTGGCTAAGTACCGATGTTCAGTTAGTGTACTGTGTTGCATCATAGTCTTATCAGTAGCTGTTCCTTGGAAAAGCTAAGAATGTATTTTCCCTTTCATACAATAATGTCTAACTGGCTTTATCAGCACCTTCATGAATGCATCTGTGCTAACTTCCACACACCTGAATAGGAGAAAAGTTTGACCTTGCTTCCTATTATGTACAATTATGCATAACTTTCCCTACATCCCTAGTAAGCTAAAAAACAAAGTAATAGTGTAACAAAACCCTTCTAAAACAAGTCTATATAAGCACTGAAAAATTAAAATAAATAAAAAAAGTCTCAGGGTATTTTTTTTCAGACAGTTTTTTTCAGTTAATGTAAAAGTATGCAGCCCATCTGACAAAGCAGTAAAGATGAGAGAAAGGTAATAGATATAAGGAAATTCATCTTTAGTACCAAGCAGTTGCACATTTAACAATACTTAGGGTGGTATTTACAGTCCCAGGTTTCAGATTTTCGTAGAGGTAATCCTTAAAGTGTGGCACTATGTCTATATGAAAATACAGTCAGCAGAGGTTATTTCTTATAACTATGGGAATTCACAGGCATTTTGATAAGCACACTTATTTATACCAAAAGTGTAAAGTACTAGATGGCAAGCACTAAGCCCAGACTGATTAAATACATAACGTGCCTTAAGCATTAGCAAATTACTGTGATTCATAAAGATAAGTATAAAAGGGCCTCATTTGCATAAAACAAGCTGAACCGAAAAACGAAAGGGCCTCATTTATATACATATGTTCATACTCATATACTGTAATGTCTATTGTACACTTTATCTAAGACATTTTATATTTATCTTTTTGTAACTTTTATGTTTGACACTTTGAGCTTGCTTGCAGACAAGCCTTTTTCTTTTGCAGTGTATATAAACTTTATGTTTTTGTGTAAGTCTTATATTACCATTACCTGTAACTGTAACTCAAACTTGTAATTTTGCTTAACTGGAGCTTTTCTCCCCAGGCCTCCGCTGGAAAAAGGACCTGTGTCCAGTCGGACTTTCCCGGTAAACAAATGTTAAATAAATAATAAAACATGTGTAAAGGACCCTCAACTTATGAGAGAAAGTTTAACAGTATCATATTACCATGGGATTACTCGGGTTATGCTGCAAACTACTTAGTAAGCAACCTACTGGAAAGGCCACAGAAATACCTCACTAAAAGAATCACAGGCCTAAAGCAGATGCCCTACACTGACCGCCTTAAAAATTCCAGCTATACTCTGTCGCATATCGTCTACTCAGAGGCAATCTCTGCTTAACATACAAGGCCATGTCAGACCCAGAGCTGTTGGACATGCTACACTTAAAGAAATCCCAATCCCTCAGAGCCACACGCTCCAGGGATCTAAACCTTGTCATCACAATAAACAAAACATGCTGGAGGGATAGGTTCCTGACCCAGAGACTCCCCAAAATCTGGAACAGATTGCCCATACATGTCAAGCAGAGTGCCTCTTTGGCCCTTTTCAAAAGGAACCTTGACGATTGGATGGGAGAAAGGAAATTCACCCCAGGGATCACGTCAGTCGCCCTGCTAGACAGGGGTCCAGGAAAGTAAATAATGTGGGAAGAAATAGCCAGGGAATTGTTATGGCTAGGCATGTATAGGCCCTAGGGCTGATAGCCTAGTACCAACCTATGAACCTATAAATTTTAGAAATATTAAAAGCTATTATGAAACAGTTCAAAATGAGGTAAGATTACTGAGTTCACTTTAAGAAATGTTTGTTAGTTTTATTCATATGATGGTTGTATTACAATGGCTTCGGTGAGTACTCTAAGCTGTCGTTTGTAAACGGGAAATCATTATAGCTGCAGTGGAACTTATAACTGATCAGTAATACAATCCTTTACTTTGTTATCTTCTACTGATTGTGCATACATGGTAGAAATGCAATGACTTAAATCTGAAGTACTGAAGTGGCAGGAATGTTTTTTGGTTCAGCTTGTCTCTTTACTAGGAGATTCCCGAGTGTGACTGCTAAATGAGAATTGACAGTATTATGATTTCAAGGATGTGGTATGGACTAATTTATTGTGAATGCATTCATGATAGTTTACACATTACTTCAGCACATTACTTGGCGGGACTATGCATGTGTATATAATTATGGGGTTTAGGTCACATAACTTTTTTGTTTTGAGAATGGCAGACATGCTTTCATTGTTAAGTTGTTTGATTATATCAAAAGATTTTGAGTGACTGTGGCATTGTATGTGCAGTAATGATACAGAACAAGGGTCAAGGCATAAATAGGACAACTTAAATAATTTTAAATGATCAGCGACAGAAACAGCTAAATTCGCAGCAAGTTCATGAATTACGAACTAGATATAATAGGCATGATTCTGCTTTTTACAACAAATCTGCAGACTGCTCAGAAATTTGACTATGACTCAGAAGTAGGAGAGAGAGAGAGAGAGAGAGAATGCTTAATTAGCATACATTGGGTTAAATTCTTTCTCATTTACATCTCATTATGAGTTTGTTTGCTTATGCTTATTCATGGCTATCTTGTATTAATGTAAGTGACTTCTATGAATCGTGGCTTAGCTGAACTTATTTACGGACGATGCTGATGACCATAATGCGTTTGTACAATGACTATGAACACTGTCCTTAATGTTAACTTGCACATGCAAACAGCAGAAATAATTGTACAATGTGTTTTGAACATAAATAATGGCTGATAGGATGAGGTAGTGATGAAATAGAAAACTAGACAGCAACTCTGTGGAGTTTGTATTTATTCCAAATGTTTTCTGTGTTTGTGTGTGTAAATGCTGTAGCACATGTTTTTGTCATTGTACAAATTAATGTATTTGCCACTGAATCATGCATTCCTAGAGCCTGTGAAAGAACAAATACATCCAAAACTTTGAGTTGGTTTCAGCTGTGAAAATGAAATTGTTAGAAACATATATTTTAAATGCACTTGTAACAGCAGTTTGTTTTGTTTGTTTGTTTGTTTACCTTTTCAGCTTTTCCCGGTTAGGGGTCGCCACAGCGGAACTCCGGTCCGCTAATGATTGGCAGTACATTTTTATGGTGCCGAGTTGCCAGCCCGATGCCCAACCTTCAGCGAAGGCATGCCCATTCACGCATGTCTTTCAGAGGCCACTCATCCGCGGGGAGGACATGCAGACTCCACACAGAAGGCACTCCAGCCGAGAATCGAACGGGAGAACCTCTTGCTGTGAGGCAACAACGCTACCTCTGTACCACCATGGCTTCTACTTGTAACAGCAGTTATACTTTCAAATTATTATAAAGCAACACAAAATAGGAATTTCTGTTCCATGGACTGTTTTTTTTTTCCTTCGAAATTAAACCTTTCGGGGAAAGTATGTCAAGCTGATGAAAGTGATCACATTTTTTTTCTGGAAATGTGAAATAGAGAACAGGTAGGATAATGTTTTTATCTATATTTTATATATATATATATATATATATATATATATATATATATATATATATAATTGTCTCATCAAATATCGAATAGTCAAAGACTGAACAAAAAAAAAAGAGATTTTCTAAGATTGAAGTACAGAACATTGAAAAAGCACTACTTTTTGCAGGAAGCAAGCCCCCCTCTGCACCCCCACACCTACTGCTAACTATGTATACTAACTCCAAGATGACAAAATAGTGGGGAAAGGGCAAAGTCCAAGACACTGCTGTGCAGTGATTGTGCACACAGAGCAGCCAGCAACTGTTACTTTTGAGCATTCACTCTTACTGATTGCACTATATATATATATATATATATATATATATATATATATATATATATGTGTATAATATTATATATATATATATATATATATATATATACACACACACACACACACACACACACACACACACACACACACACACACACACATGTTTAAATAGTGTAGTACTACATTGTGTATGTGTGTGTCTGTGTATTTTACTAATCTAGAGCAACTGTATTTTCTGTGACTTTCTTGTTTAAACTAGTTGGATGCATCTACTTAACGCCTTCTATGTGTGTTTGCATGCCATCAGTTATTTAATGCCTTCTCTTCTTCTGTGTCTGTGAGTGTATAGGCATATGTTTTAAAAGTTTCCCTGTAAACAAACGTCAGTCAGTATATACACACATATATATATATATATATATATATATATATATATATATATATATATATATATGAGTGTGTGTATTATAGGTTGCATTTTGTCCTAACAGCTGACACAGGTAAAAAGGTGTTCATTTAATATATCTACATAGTTTACTATGTAGATATATTATGCCTATTTCTAGTCTTTCTTGCATCACATTCCTGCAGTGCACATTATGATGCTGTGATGGGTCATACTGTTATGTAACCTAAGGATATGTTACTTTTTATTTGTTTTGTTTGAGTGTGTATAAAATAGCTGTTCTTTGGAAATTTATTTTCATTCAGTTTGAATTTTGTTTCTTAAATTAAAACATACCTAAACTAATACTGTCAGATTCTTTGCCTACACTAATTTCTGTTGAAGTACTAAACTGAAAGAACAACAATAACTTATTAGTATGTTTCCTGTCATCTAGTAGCCTTGTACAGCTTTCCTTTATATGTGTTGGATTAAAAATAATCACTTATTTGTTCATGCCCAGTCATCACAGAAGGCTTACAGAACAACCAAAATAGTATGCATGAGCAACAAAGCAAATGATCTGTCATGTCTTTATTTTTGGAGTGTCAGGTTCTGCTGTGTAACAACTTTTCTCATCTATTTGAAGTGTTATACAAAACAGGCAGGAAAAACATCAAGTGCGTAAGAGCAGACAGATGATGTCTGAAGTGGACAGTACTAGAATAAAATGAAAATATGCTTTGCGTTGGTACGAGATTAACATCTAGTACTGAATGCTTTAGCAAGATATAACATCAGAATGGTGGAAAAGCAAAGCAAGGTAAATGAGTTCTAAGCAAAATTTTTAAATAAAAATGCACAGTTAAATGGTTTTGGATCCAGTCGAGTAATGCATTCTAAAATGTCAGGCTGTAAAAAAAAAAAACAAATGCATTAATTTTGCTGGATTGTACTGTTACCCTTAGTAGCTTTAGGAATCTTCCTTTGGATGAACTAAAAAGTGAACAGATATGTATGTTTGTAGATGCCTTTTCAAATAGATCAGTCACTCCTTATTTAGAGCTTTGTATATGTATGACGGAAACACTTGACTGTTTTGACTTTGTTATTTTTATTAGTCATTAAAGTTGGCATTCATTTTGACTTTTTGGGTTTTGGCCTTCATTCTTTTCTACCACGTAGTGTGCTTTCTGTTTTCTTTAGTTTTTAAGTGGTCACTACATGTTTCATGCTTTTATTGTTTAATTTTTTAAGCATAACAGTGGGGAACGGCTTCAGGAGACTAGCCGCAGAATCATTATTCTTGGGTTCATCTATTACTTTAATAACTGCACAATTCTTTCAATATGGATTCGAATTCTGGTGCATGTTCTTCGCTAGATAATGGCAATGCTGGTTCAGTTTCACAAAATACAACTGACATCTCTGATATGGTTGGTGCTGGAAAATTAACTCAGCTGGTAAAATTATTTACACAACAATTCAGTCATCTTCAGAATAGTCTGGCTAGACTACAATTCCCAACAACCTTTGAGAAGGGATCACAACAAGGTCCAACCACTAGAAGTGAATCATTTGTTAGAAACGAATGCTCGAGAATGAACATTTTGAACACTAGCAGTTCATCACATGATTCTGTTCCTTGTGGGCAGACAATTCACCAAGATAGCAGTTTCCGTAGTTCTCATTTCCATAACTGTTTAAACGCAGAATTGTTACTGAGTGGAATTACATGTCAAGCCACTCCAGCCAATTTTTGAGACAAGACTTAACAACCGTGAACTAATGCTAACTAAGGTATGGAATTTGCAATGCAATAACACATTTTTAACTGAGTGCATTAAAGTTCAGACTGTCCCTAGAGGACTAAGTATACATTTCCAAATGGTTTATCTTTGGGACATAGAAGGCTTGACAAACTATTAGCTATGTCCAATAGACACGGGATTGATTAATGCACTTCATTATTAGACTTGATAACCGTAAAATTGATAAACTTCTGAAGGAAGTGGCTAAGTTGAATTCGGACATTATTAATGATTTGTTGGTTGATGATTATGTGTCTAAATGTGATACCATTTTTGTGAAGGCTGAATGAAAACTTAAAAATAATTTAGCATGTAAACAGAAAAAGTTAGTTAGGGATGAGCGTGAATATAAACAAAATAGGGCATACCCACTTCTTAAGGCATATTTTGAGTAACACAATTTAGGTGATACAGGACACGAAGATAGCCCTTTGAGGAGAGCAACAGGGAGTTATGAACTAGGTAGTAAGGGAGAAAATAAATCTAGGTATATTAACAAGCCCAATGTAGTTAACCAGAATAGAGAAGATGAAGAGGTCTTTGACAAAGAGTTTCCACAATTAAGAAGATCTGAAAGGATCCTTAATAAAAATAAGGAAAGGATTTTTAGAATACCCACACACCCCAACAGGTATGAAGAACATGAGCTCCCAAGTTTTTTTGGAGGAAGAACAACAGGAACAAATATTAAATGTACCTAGTATATGGAATGAAATAATTACAGATTTTGATGGAAAGATGTTAAGCTTCAGTGGGTTTAACATTTTTTAATTATACTGACTTGGTGATGTGAAAAACACACTTTTGTATGTTCCAAAAAGGGTTTAAATTCATTCCATCAATGAGAATGGATGTGGCAGAAATTTTGACAGAACTTAAGTTATTTATTCGTAAATTAAATTTACAGATTTTATTTAAAGACCAGGGTGCAGAGATTAATTTCTTCCCTAGAAGTTTTAAGAAAAAGAGTACATTTAACCCGCGACTTCACTCTACTATTGGTAGTTTTGAAAAGGTTTGTACACAGAAAATATATAAAGCATACCATCAATCTAAAAAAAAAGACAGTACAATATGACTAGGGAGGAGGTGGCCATTTTAAGAGAGCTTAGAGCCAATGATTCTCTGTATATTATGAAACCTGACAAAGACGGGGATTGTCATAGTAGACAAGTATGTTTACAACTGTGATATTTCCTCTCTTTTGAATGATACAGATAAGTACAAGGAGATTTCTAAAAATCTAATTTTTGCAGCACATAAGAAAATACAATTGTTTTTGGAAGATGCCTTATACCAAGGTGCAATCAATGAGGAGATCTTTCATTTTCTGTTGAACGACCACCCTCTGAATCCTACTGTGTTTGGAATCCCCAAAGTTCAGAAAAATGTTTACAGCCCTCCCTATAGACTAATTGTTGCTGCTAATCATAGTTTGACTTATTCTTTGAGGGTGTTTGTGAATAGGTTGATACAAGACACTATACAACCTATTGATTATTTAAGAGATTCTTGGGATTTTCTGTCTAAAATTAAACAAGAATGTTACACTGATAAGGTATGTTTTACCACTATAGATGTGGTTGACCTTTTTTCTTCGATCCCACGTAAGGAAGGTCTGGATTTGTTTCAGGAGGTGTTATGTGAAGTGACAACTCTTAATTCCACTTTGGTAAATTTTGTGATGGAGGTAATGGAAATTATCCTCCAAAACAATTATATGGTTTTTGAAAAGAGTTTTTTAGACAAGTGAAAGGGGGTGGTAAGGTATGCAAGTTGTGCTGTACCATATGCCAACGTTGTCATGTACTCCTGGGAGAAGAAATATATATTTAAGTCCATAATTAACAAATCTTGGTTAAGTTATTTACGTTGTTTAAATGATATCTTTGTGCTTTTTAAGGACAATGATAATGAAACAGAAGAGTTTGTGAGTTATAGTAATACTTTTAATTCCTTTTTAAATTTACACATACATGCATTCAGAAGATAGTGTTGACTACCTTAATGTTACTATCTTTAAGGATTCAAAAATTTGGATCTAAACTGTTTCGGAAACTCACATTTTCCAATAGTTTGGATTTTAGAAGTTGTCATCCAAGACACACAAAAAGGAATATTATCAAGGAACAGTTTAAATGAGCAATGAGAATGTGTTCTGATATCCTCTCCTTTAAACTGGAACTTTACTGGTTTATTCGCAATGTTTCAACAAAGAGGTTACCCCCAGGAATTACTACATGCAGTAGGGAAGGAAGTGTCAGATGGGTGGGGAACCAGCTACAAGCCTTTATTAGGTACCCAAGAAGTAATAACCTATTCTGAATTTAAATCCTCTGATAGAGCTTTACAAATTCAATGGTTATACATTTTGGGGATACAGACAGGGAATTAAAGGAAGTCTTGACTAAGAATTGGGTTATGTTTAAGATGAAATGGAGTTTATTAACATCTTAGGAGACAGACCTAAATTTGATTATAACACTGGTCATAATATTAAATGTCTTTTAGAACATCTGCTCATGCTAATTGATATGCAGGACAAAGGAACCCTGGGGTGTGGTATGTGTAATTGTTGTAAACACATTTTACAGGTAAAATTGTCATTATAGGGATTCCCCCAGAACATGTTAGGTTAGTTAGGGGTAATTGTGCTATAGGGGGTTAGTCTATCTCACTACTTGTCAAGGGTGTGGAATATAGGGGGTTAGTCTATCTCACTACTTGTCAAGGGTGTGGAATTGTTTACATTGGAAAAACAGCAAGGTCATTAAAAAACATATATAGGAACATATATACATATGTTATAGAAAGAGAAAACCAAAATAATGCACTTTATAAATGCACCTTATTTTGTTCTTAACCCTCTTACATTTTTTGGGATACTAGGTGTAATAAAAAGAAACATGTTCTAAAAAGAAATGTAGGAGGATTTTTTTGGGGAGAATATGAGCGAGAGAAGTGAATTAAGGTGGCAGCTTAGACTTAATGCCACAGTGCTCCCTGGCATTAATGACAACATTTCTATAGCCCCTGTATTAAAGATGAGAGTTTTGTGTTTATAATTTTTATTCTAGGGTTTAAGTTAATGGATATTTTTTTCATTACATGTTTAATTGTATTTTTGTTACTTACTTGATTTATTATATTTATAGTGGCGTTTAGCTGGTGCTGCGGTAGCGTTGTCGCCTCACAGTAAGACGCTGTCCGGTTCGTTTCTCAGCTAGAGTGTCTTCTCCACGGAGACATTCGTGAATGGGTGTACCTTCGTTGAAGGTTGTGCATCAGGGCTGGTAACTCGGCACGTAAAAATCAACTACCAATCATTAGAGGACCAGAGTTCCGCTGTGGTGACCCCTAACCGGGAAAAGCTGAAAGACATAGTGGCGTTTAGCTTCTTACAGTTATGATTCATTTTTAAAGTTTTAATTGATGCTTCAAGTATGATTTTAAAGTCACACGATGTTACTGAGACTATTTCATCAAGGTGTGATTAACTATTCAATGGTTCTGATTAAGTTCTGTCATATACGGGATGAAAGCACTTGACCGTTTTAACTTTGTTATTTTTATTACAGTCATTAAAGATGGCATTCTATTTGACTTTTTGAGTTTTAGACTCCTTGCTTTTCTACTACGGTTTCTTTAGCTTTATATGATACACTGAGTACCTTGCAAGGGACTGAGTAGAAAACTCACAGACAACGCAGTTCATTCAGTTAGACTTTAACATGGAAATAATTTGGGAAACTGGTCAAGCAGCATTGTACATTGTTTGCACCATTCACAGATACATCTGTGCTGACTGTTTTATGTAAACGAACTAGCTAAGAAGCTGGAAAGAAGAGAGACGCACAAACAGTGAGACTGCAACACCCACTAAAGTAGCAAATAATTGATTTCCACTTACTTCTGATTTGGAGATAGACTTAAGCAGCTACTTTTTAGAGCACCTCATTATTTTATGTTTATTTTATATTTATTTATCTTGTGTTGTTTGGGTTAGCCTCACTAGGCTAGTGATCTGTTTTCAAGGGAGACAGAAGATGATTTTTATATTAGTAGCAAAGGTTTGCCCAGGGCACTGGGAGACTTCTCCTCCTATTTCAGATAGGTTTCATGGGATCTTTTTCGTCCACCTGATCTACCACCAACTTGAGCAGAGAGGACCTTGGTTTAATCTATCTTCTGAAGGAATCCACACTCAGGAGTACAGCTCTTCCACACCCCCTTATCCTGCAATGCATTATCAGCAATCCAGCTTCCTGGTGAGCAAATAGAACCCTCTGCCTTCTGTGCCACTTGCAGTTCATCTCAGGTTTCAGACAATTATGTGGACTGTCCTGGATTTATTTATGCTATTACTAAAGAAGGCTGTGTAAATGAATCTGAAATGCTTGCATGTTACTTATTTTCACTTTGATTCTATTTTCCATATAAGTTTCTGACCATTGATGTAAAAGTCTACCATTAGCTTTACACACTTAAACATAACAATGATTACTACAGGTGTATTGCATTTGTCATAAAGGTGGATCAGTTATCTAGAGCTGTTAATATGTTCCTAATTTATAGTGTCATTAGTAGCATTTGACAAAATAATGGCAGATGTTTGACTACGCAAACAAGTATAACATAGTGAGAAAATCAACTGTCTTAGCTCTTCCTTGGAAATGTTTGTTTATTTTACAGTGTCTGTAATACTTCTTAAAAAGGGTAATAAAATGGAGACACTGAATAATCAGTAACATCATATGCCAATGTTGAACATAGTATACTACTAACATGAAAGCATGGTGACTTCTATACTCAGTGTCATTGTAAGTGACTTGTGTTGAGCAGCTGACTAATGAGACTTTTGCTCTGGCAGGGCTAGCCACCTGATGGTGTAAACCTTGGCTCTAGATGATTATCACTGTTAAGTGACACCCCAACCCCATGTGCAAAAATGGGAAAAGGGGTTGAGGATGGGTGGATGGATAAATTTGGGCTAGAAAACTAAGAAAATCAGCTTGTGTGACTCATGCACATTGAGACAGTTTATTAATATATTAACACCAGAACTGTTGCACTTGGTCACTGTTTACTTTTCATTCTGTTCTGAATATATTTTTATTCTTGACAACCATCTGCCTGTGATTGTTAGGGAAATAAGGAGAAGTGATTTGGTTAGAGCTACATAGTATGTAGAAGGGATTGAAAGAGTTAAACTTGGGTCTGATGGCTAAGCCAAATCATTCAGAAACACCTGCTTTGACCAATTGGCTGTATCATGACCCTCAGTGGATAATCACTGTTAGCAGGTGAATACGCACAGATTTAAATTGGTATTATCATGTACAGCCCTGCTTGGTATGGACGTTGATTACTATTGTTTGTAAAGGGTGGAAAGAAATTTTAAGTGTGGCTTCTTGAAGGCATTAATTACAAGTCAACTTATGTTTCCTGTGATCACTTACCTAGTGCTGTTCCCGTCAATGCTTGCAGTAGCATTTAGCAAAAAAATATCAGATGTATAACTATGCAAATTTAACATAGTGAGAAAATCATATGGCTTACCTCTTTCTTGGAAATGTTTGTTTATTCTACACAGTGTCTGTAATGCTTCTTAAGGGTAATAAAATGAGTGTGCTACATGCGTTACTCTTTGAAGGACACATGAACACTGTATGTATGGCATACTTAACAAAAATACATACAGACTGATGTACAGAAAAGGCTTGTCTTAAGTTATGTGCAAAGGGCTGAGTGACCAGTGGAGTGCAGCAAGCAAAAGAGGGGTGGCATCGACATAAGATGGGGGTATGTGTGATAAAGTAAGTTGTGAGGTATGTGTGATAAAGTAAGTTGTGAGGAATACTGAGGAAAGGGAAGAGGTTAGTGATTGTTGGTGGATCAGCCTACAAAATGTACTCTATATTTCCTAAGAAAAGCTTATGCTTGTTTAAACCTGGCTTCTGCCATTTGTATTAGTAATGGCAGTCACATGATCCTCACAGTGGAAGCGGTGTGAGGATGTAAGTGTCATTATCTGGTTTTGTTTTGCTTCTGCATCAGTCTAATGCTTTGATGTAATCTTGATATATCAAGTGTGTGTGTGTGTGTGTGTGTGTGTGTGTGTGTGTGTGTGTGTGTGTGTGTGTGTGTGTGTGTGTGTGTGCTTCTGTCTCTATGGTATCACTTCTTCACCTGAAAAGAGTGCAAACGACATATTTTTGATTTTGTACATTGCTGCATTTGAGGCATTGCTGTGTATTTTATGTTGGCAGTTAACTGGGAACAAGTTATTAAAACGCAGCTTAAAAATAATATGGATTACTTGTTCTGTTCTGTTTTTGTAACCCTTACATAAAAATACATATTTAGAAGCATACAGTTTAAACTCTTCTTGTAAAAAGAGCTTAAACAGTCATGTCTATAAATTAATGAAATCAATTTAAATATGCTAGCTATGATTACTTTAGCAATAGCTCACTTTTGGGCATGGGTAATCCAAGACTTACTCAAAGCTGGTTTGAGTTGTTCATGTGGATAAAGCTGGAGTAATCAAACAAAGCCAGTCATGGGTAAATCCTGTATTACTCACAGCCAAACATGGGTTGTTGCTATTGTATGATGACATTATTTAAGAGAGGTATTTCTTAAATAATGTTGCTGTATGGATGGACTTTCCTCCACATTTGCCTCTTCTTTGTGTAGGGGAAGAATGAGTGATGTGTTGCACATGCTTTATGTACATGCAAGAACTTACACAGTATGTTTTGTTAGCGGAGTTACTTTTCATTGTTTTTTAGGAAAGTCATGAATGCACATGCATGGAGCTCATGCCTCACACCCTGGCATTCCATGAGGTTTTTTTTTTTTTTTTTAAGTTTTTATGTGTAATTCTGCTCCGAGGAGTTGTCTTCTGGTGTATAAGGGGGTACAAGATTCTGTTTATGATGTTACTCTGGTTATTGATGCACAGATAACAGCAACTGAAGCTTTAGAGGGCTATAATTACAATAATTTTCCAGATTTTACTTTTGTTTTGTCACAAGGCTTTTTGCTGGATTTGCAATGGGCATGCTGATTTCTGTAGCCAAGACTTCTCTCATGCAGTCCATCTTTTCACTGGACATCATCACTACCTCTTCCCTTCTTCCTGTCTCTCCCAAATCTTTTACCACATCATTTATAATTCCAGCAGATGTGAATGAACCAAAATATATTAGAAATACATGATGTCCATTCCTTTGTTATAACCTGCCCCCTAAAACCTTCTACTGTCTGCCATTCTTTTTATATGTCTTGTAATTGCCGTAACTGTTATACTTGCCCTAAGCTAATAATGTATAAATCTAAGAACTGCCTGTAGGGTGTGTCTCATAACATCTTCTAACTGTTCCATCTTTCTTTTTTTCATTTTTAT
Source organism: Protopterus annectens (assembly GCF_019279795.1). Lineage (NCBI taxonomy): Eukaryota > Metazoa > Chordata > Ceratodontiformes > Protopteridae > Protopterus > Protopterus annectens. The sequence continues at coordinate 1,246,643,308 of NC_056746.1, forward strand.
TTCTTTGAAGTCCCTCCTTCCTGGTGATTATCTAGCTCTGCTAATCCTGACTGCTCTACTGACCTGTCCTTTCCCATGGGGAGTTGACTCATTCCTTTCCATGTGGAGACTTGAGCACGCCAGTAGTGAGAACATAATTGACTTATTAAGGTTCAGGATTCTCACCTTTACTTCTTGTAGTTGGCTATAATTTCCACAATAGCTTTTCACAGACATGTGAGCAAATGTAAATGTCAGTCCTCTGCCATTGTGTAGCTCAAATTTGCAACTAGATCTGAAATGATTCACAGAGCTGTGGTCATACACCTACATGCAAGTGTATGACCAGCACTGAACTTGGCCACCTCCTTCTCCCCAGTTTAAGTGACCTGGCATTGACTGCAGACTTTTATCTTCCTCCATGTGTTTCTTTCAGTGACTGTGATTCTAATCTAACACAGGTCATCAGAGTCATAGGCAAGGATTTATTCCTGTGAGTCATGGAGCCAGGCTGCTAGTCCTGCCTTCTCAATTAACTTCTGGAATTTTTCAGCAGCTGACTCATATAGCCTTGAACTGCTGATGGCAAAGGACTAGCAAATCAACTGATAAGCCTTGTGTCTCCAACCATCCATAGCATGGATGGATTCACTTTTCTTTCCAAGTGAGCATTTACTTCCATTATGCAAAAGCACTAAAACTGAAAAAAATGGCAAAGCATCAGAAGTTTAAAATGACAGACGAAATATGTACTTCCTTCATAATAGGCATGCAGTACTATCACAGATGACCTAAGCTCCAGTAGCCTTTCTTGTGTCTCTTGGCTCTAACCCCTACCTAAAATGGCAGCTACTGTTTTACTGTAAATCACATGGGCATGAAGAAAATCTTTTCTCACAAAACAATTACTTTTCAATGTGTATAAGTTGTAGGAAGTTAAAATGAGTGAAAGGGTTAACAGGGGCAAATGAAAAACCTAAGGATGGCTAAAAAGAATAGCCACAGCTCCATTTTTGTTAACCTCTGATTGTAACTCCTGCATCCCTCTTTTAACATTTTTCTTCACTGTCTCTAACAGTCTCCTCTCTTTTTTCCTGAACAGATTTTGCTATAATGCACAGTACCTGGAATGACCTTACTAAAGTCTGTTGAGTAGCAAAACCATGTATCCATCCTTCATTTGTTTACCTTGCTATATATGCCATCACACTACTGACCATTGTCATCCACATCTTTTTGTACTGTTGAGGATTCATTTTGTCAGGCATCAGAATACTCATAACTCTTTTTTATCTTGTATCCAGTGAGCATTATAGACTGCCAATTAAGTTAGCGTCAGTTATATCATAATAAAGGAGCATAGCCCAAGCATTTCAGATAAGGATTCATAACTTGCAGAGATATAGATAGGAACACACACACACACACACACACACACACACACACACACACACCACACACATCTAATGTACTGCCAGTTCTTTCTTTAATGAACGTATTTATTAAATTTTTATTAAAAAAACATATTGTGCTACATACAAGAACAACCCACATGAAATAAAGAATTGAATTATCGATTAAAATGCAAACATTGTCATAACAATTTTTGAATACAAAATTCAAGTCTTAGCATGACATAATGATGTCCAGAAATCAATCTAATCAAATGATAACTAGAATTATTGAATAGTATAGACAAAATAAATTACTTAAGAGAAAATTATATCTGTTTCAAAATATAAGGACTTAAAGTTGATGTCCATGTTTATTCAATAACTGCTTATAGGATACTATCTTACTAAGAAGTCGAAGGAATATAAGAAAAAGCTAGGACAAAAATAGGGAGCATAGGTTTACCTCAAAATACACTGCCAGTTCATAATAAACTACTGGATACAAAGATTTTAACTTATTATTGTGATATAGCCACATACAATACGGCTCTCATAAAAGTAATTGAATGTACACATTTCCAGTTGAAAGCAAAACGGTTCCAGAAATTGAGGTAGTTGTTCCAAAGGCCACGGTTCTTATGGATTGTGTCAGAGTTCCATGTAGACATTTTTCATCTTGCAGTTTCTGTTTGTGAAATCTCTAATTTTCTCTATATTTTGTTTACCATAGTCAGTTTGTTAAATGTACATATGCGGTCTTTTTTTTGCCTCAGTTTGAGTGACTTGCTTCCCAGCAAGGAAATGTCCTTTTAATTTGCAAAATATATTACATACATTAGGGGGTTGCATTACTAGCCTTAAATCCCTTCACTGCAAAGACAATGTCATATTTTATGCATGGACATATCAGATTTTTTGTCTGATAGTTATCTCTATGAAACTTCCAGTAAGACCAACAACCGGTCACCAGGAAGGTGAAACAGGTCATGCTAAAATGACAAGGGCATACAGGAAATGAAAAGCAAAGAGAGGCAGGGTATAGAAGGAAAGAACTTGGTGTTGAGAGTATCACTCAAACAAGAACTCAGCACCAAAGAGAGCATGAAAAAGAGTTGACAAAGGAGGGGGTGAGAAAAAAAATCTGTCCGTGCATACAGGACTGTGGGACTTTGGGACAGGATATTTGTTTACTGAACCAGATGGGATGACAAAATCTGAAAAGTAGAGGAGCATATAGAGATGTTTCTTTGCATCTCGTTTAGTGAAGAAACATGAACAGAACTGGATCATGGTCAAATGGGACCATAGGCAGAGTAATGGACTGCCCCCCCCCCCCCCCCAGCCATATCAGATCCGTTACTTGGCTGTCTCTTCTTAATTATGGTAAAATGCTCTTGAAATCCTGAGGGTTCCACCTGTGTCTCTCTTGGACAGGGGCAATAGGTGCTGATCATGGAAACAAGAGCAGAACTTAACTAGACTTGTTAAGGGCCCTAGGGACATTAGCGTAGTAATTTCCTATGATCCTATGAACTTGGAAATGTGCATTGTATGCTCTTCTTTATATTTACAAATAATCATTGGATTAACTTAAAACTCACATTTCAGATTTTACAGCAAATAACGTTGTAAGTCATTTGCTAAACAAAACTCTCACACTGAAATCAGACTTAGTATGAGTAATTGTAGACCCCTCTTCCCTTGAACTTAAGTTTTTTGATAGTGCATCTGGTAAGCCATTAAATTACAATAGAAATTTGGCATTTATTATCTAATAACTTATATCAAAGCACTAATTAGTAGCTATGTGAAGGGTGCAGGGATTCAGAGGCAACATGTAATACTCATGAATATTAGTGTTGTACATCAGCACAATGTATGGCTATTTATCTCAGCCACAGTTAATCCATGTTAGTGACAGAAACCGGGAGAGGGGAAAAAGCTGGCATAGCGGGTTAAAGCAATGAGCTGATATGAGTCACTTCCTGTGGTTCGTTGTTTGATTCCCTCAGCCTCCATTTGCCTGTGTGCACCTGAGCAAGTCACTTAACCAGACACCACTCCCAGCCTGAAAACGGTCCATGGAGATCAGAGAGGTAACAAATACAAATAACAAAACATTGACCGAGAAAAGCACATAATGAGAGGCAGAATTTAAATAGTCCTTCTCTGTCCATGGAACTTGAATTATTATGCCTATTGCTGTTTTCAGTGTCAGCTGGATAAATATTGTGTTCTTGTTTAATGCTCTTAACCTTAAACAAGACTGCAGTATCTATCAGATAATTACACAGAATGAAAACTGTAGTTATACAATGCGCCTAAGTGCCTGTGCTGGCTGGATGCGAGATTGATGAAAGTGCTTGCAGGCTCATTTCCTAGATGAGAAAGCCATACCTACTTTACTTAATATTTAAAAAATAAAAAGAGATAGAAAGTACTTGCCTGACTATTGTTTACTGCTAGGCTTAGACTACTGCAATGCAAATGTAATTTCAGAACACTTACTTTTTAATGAAAACTCCATCTGTGAGACTTCACCATTTATCAGACTGTCTTCTGAGTCTGGGCATAGTAGGCATTTGTGTAACAGTACTTTGAAGCAAGTTATTGGCAGGTTGAGATAGCAACAAACAGCTGCAGTAAAGTACTCTAATGCTTTACATTATAACTATGCAGTATGCACCATCAATAAACAATGTCTAAGGCTGCCATATGTATTAGTCTGTTTCATTTAGTCTGTAAAGGGAAGGAGAGGTCTTCAGGCCTAACAGGATGGGGAGGAAAAAACTGGCCACTGAAAAAATTAAGGACATGCAGAGGGAACAAGAGAAATTGAAACAAACTACAAAACAATTTGTTTGTTTGTGTCTTTCGGCTTTTCCTGGTTCGGGGTCGCCACAGCGGAACTCCGGTCCACTAATGATTGGCATAGATTTTATACGTGCCGAGTTTACCAGCCCTGACACACAACCTTCAATGAAGGTACGCCCATTCACGCATGTCTCCACACAGAAGACACTCTAGCTGAGAATTGAACGGCACAACGTCTTGCTGTGAGGCGACAACGCTACCGCAGCACCACCACAATACAAAGTAAAAAATTTCTTTTAAATAAAATAAAAAATAAATGCAAAATGCCTACATCCAACTCAAAGAAAACAGCTACAGGTCAGATTCCTGTTTATCCTGAAACACTGAGTTACTCAAGAGGTGATAGAATAAGAAACTAGCTATTTAAGGGGGATGGGAGAGATAGAGTGAGAGAGAGAGATAGAGAGAGACTCTACTTACATTGTAAAGAATGGGAAGGAAGCAACAGATTAGAACTGCAAGCTAGAGTTGCAAGGAGCAAGTTCATATGATGGACTAGGCTGAAAAATGGCAGCTGTTTAATTTATGTATTTAATGCTTTTGTTAACCAGGTTGTCAGGCTCATTAAGATCTATCTGAACCAGATGAATGATGTGCTAAGATTCACCACACGTTATAGAATTAGCGATGCAGGGAATCGTACCCTGCACTACTGGATGAAGCCCATGAGCAGCGCATAGGCTTAACAGTCTGTTGTAGAATGCCAAACATTTTCATTAGTGTTATGTTTCTGCCTTTAGATGGATCCCACAGAAAAATAATGCAGACTAGGTAATTTTTAACTGCATTATTTTCAGACTTGCTTTCACATTCTCTCAAAAGCACTCAGACCTCACAAGAAGGACTTATTTATTTATTATTTATTTATTTATTGATATCTGTTAACTGGGTTAGTCCAGCTGAACCCATTTTCAGTGGAGACCCAAGGAGAAAAGCTCCAGTTATATTTAATATATATGTTAACAGAGAATACAAGATAAATTTAATTACATTCAGTGTACCTTTTACAGAGAAAAACAAGTTTCACTTGGTTACATTCATTTATCATTTTGCAGAAAAATGATTCCCATTTAGTCTACAGTATGAGAAAGTTGTGTAGTAATGGTAAAACAAGGTCCAGGTACATCTAGAAATCTGCTAGCCATATCTAAAGATAAAGCAAAAAGAGGGGTAAGATAAATATATAATAGGATGAACAGAGAAGGGCTAAGAGTAGGATAGTATACAAGCAAAAGGCATTGTATATGTAACACTCTTTAATGATGAAGAATACCATGGGATTAGAAAGTGTATTAGTTTTATACTTTGAGAGATTTGGTATGCTGATTTTTGCAGTCTAGGTAGAATGGGTGGGAGTTATGTACTCTGAAAGTGGGGGTTAGGAGAGGTTATGTCAGGGACAAGTTTTGGAGTTGAGCAGATGATGTTCGAGTTCCTTTTTAAAGTGAGATGGGTGTATAATGGCACGTAGGTCTATGGGACGTTTGTTCCAGGACTGGGCTACTGAGCATTTGTATAGTAATTTGCTCACATTTTTCTTTGTTGGATACACTGCTAGTAGTTGCTGGTTTGAAGTGTGCAGGGACCAAGATGGGGAGTAGGTGAATACAAGGGTAGAGAGAGCTGGACAAGAAGATGGTCTATATAATATAGAGTGTACAATTTGGAATTGTGATATTAACAGTAGCTGTAGGAATTCAAGCCATTGCAGGGAGTTTAGGACAAAGCAGTGATGTCAGGTGTAGTGAGAGTTGGTAATGAATCCAGCAATTTTATGATATGTTTGTTGGAGTTTAGTCAAGTTAGTGTCCTGAATATAGGTTAATACTGGGGTAGCATAAAGAAGTGAGGGTAGGAGGAATGCCTTAGCTAGGGAGAGTCTAGCATTTGGAGTTAGAAATTTTTTGTTACGATATAGCAATCCTAGTTTCTGGTTTGTTTTTTTTATACATTGGAGTAGGTGTAGGTTACATTTTAGATCATCGTCTATTATTACACCTAAGAGCTTAGTTTGAGGTTCAGGCTGAATGTTTGCATTGTTGTAGGAAGTGATAGTAAAAGTAGATTTATGATGGGAAAGAGAGCGGGGGAGAAAGAGCGAGAGCTTAGTCTTTTTGGGGTTAAGGATGAGTTGATTATCTGACAGCCATTTTTCGGTGGTAAGAAAGGAGTGTTGAGTGAGGCAATGTAGTTCTGAGATATTGTTTGAAATGGAGATGAGTGTTGAGTCATCTGCATATTGGATGAGGGAAGATTTTTTTGCAAGATTTGTACAGCTCATTTGTGAAAACATTAAATAGTAGGGGACCCAAGATGGAGCCTTGTGGGACTCCAGTTGGGACTGAAATATAGGTAGAGTAGGAAGATAGCCATCTGACAGTTTGTCTACAAGACAGGTAGCAGGAGAACCAGGTAAGGGAGGCAGCAGATAGATTAAGGTTTGCAATTTTGGTTAGGAGAATGGAGTGAGAGACAATGTCAAAAGCTTTGGAAAGGTCAAGGAAGAGACAGGATGTGAGTAGATTGTTGTCACTTGCCTCCGCTATGGTCTTGTGAAAGATAGGAGGGCAGTAGATGTACTATTGTTAGGGTGGAAACCATGTTGTGTGGGAGTGAGAAGGTTTTGCTGGAGGAGGTATTTGAGAAGTTGTGAGTGAATACATTTATCTAGTATCTTAAAGAGGGATGATAGGATGGCAATAGGACAGTGGGGAGCCTTGAGCAGCCTACCTGTCCCTGTAGGAAGTGACCTCAGCACAAGAAGCTGTAGTAATTGGTTGTTTTGGACCATTTCTAGCTCTTTTGTAGTTCACTGTTTAAAATCCGCCTCTGGGCGTTTTTTTCTGGCTATACTGCTCAGACAAGCTCCTCGTGGTTCTGCAGAGTGGTCCTAGCAGCAGGGATCTCAGAAAAGCAACTACTTTCTGGATTTAAGTATCTTTGCTTTTTTTCGCTTGGAATAGCTTCTGTAGCTTACCCTGAACTAGCTTGAACTGTTTTTTAACTGTTTGCTGCATTATTTTAAAATCTGCACTTAAAGTTACATTTTAGTCGAATTTGATCAAAAGTTTGTTTGTTTGTTTGTTTAATTTAACTGTGGAGGCTGCCCACTAAAGTGTGCTAGCCTGTGTAACTAATTTATCACTGTTTCTGCATTTTCTGTGTGTTCCTACCAAAAAAACAAAAAAATAATCCTTGTTTTTTCACCTATCCTCGACTAGTTTAGACCAACAGGCATTGCTGTATTCTGGGCTGTGGTGTAGTTCCTGTGTTGTCCATTACCTTACTTGGATAGAAGGAAGTTTCTTTGCTCACTAGTGGGAGTGGGGAGCCTTGAGCAGCCTACCTGTCCCTGTAGGAAGTGACCTCAGCACAAGAAGCTGTAGTAATTGGTTGTTTTGGACCATTTCTAGCTCTTTTGTAGTTCACTGTTTAAAATCCGCCTCTGGGCATTTTTTTCTGGCTATACTGCTCAGACAAGCTCCTCGTGGTTCTGCAGAGTGGTCCTAGCAGCAGGGAACTCAGAAAAGCGACTACTTTCTGGATTTAAGTATCTTTGCTTTTTTCACTAGGAATAGCTTCTGTAGCTTACCCTGAACTAGCTTGAACTGTTTTTAACTGTTTGCTGCATTATTTTAAAATCTGCACTTAAAGTTACATTTTAGTTGAATTTGATCGAAAGTTTGTTTGTTTGTTTGTTTAATTTAACTGTGGAGGCTGCCCACTAAAGTGTGCTAGCCTGTGTAACTAATTTATCACTGTTTCTGCATTTTCTGTGTGTTTTCTACCAAAAAAACAAAAAAATAATCCTTGTTTTCCCGCCTCTCCTCGACTAGTTTAGACCAGTTTACAGGCATTGCTGTATTCTGGGCTGTGGTGTAGTTCCTGTGTTGTCCATTATCTTACTTGGATAGAAGGAAGTTTCTTTGCTCACCAGTGGGAGTGGGGAGCCTTGAGCAGCCTACCTGTCCCTGTAGGAAGTGACCTCAGCACAAGAAGCTGTAGTAATTGGTTGTTTTGGACCATTTCTAGCTCTTTTGTAGTTCACTGTTTAAAATCCGGGTTTGCACGGCTTTGCGCATAGCGCAGCGCTGGTTAAACAAGGTTAAACTTTTTCTGGCTCCGTCAAGTCTGCTCTTCAAATTTTCCCTTAAGGAAGCTCTACTCTTAGTATAACCAGACTACTCACTATATTATAAGCCTAGCACTTGTTCTCAATACTTCTCTACTAAGTAAGCACTCTCGTACTAAGTAAAGCACTACATCTACTTACCACCCCTGTGAATATCCACTTCCCTTAAAGGTACAGCACTCCCTTATACTGTTCTAGCATGTCGAGTGGTAGATTACTGGCGTCGGCTCCAATTCAGCTGGTCAATCTGGGTATCTTGAGACAATGCTACAATTGTCTCATGTACACAGACAACCCTCTCCTCCTCCCAACAAACACAAATACATGTGAGAGATGCAATTATATAGCCAAACTGGAGGCTGAACTCTCTCAACTCAGGGCTGGCATGACCAGACAGGAGGAGATGGCAACCACACACACAACAATCTCAGTCCCACATAGACCTACCACAACTGCAAACCAAACATATAAAAACACAAAGACATACTCGGAGGCTCTAATAAAAAAGTTACCAAAACAACAGAGGCTCCCAAAGCAGACATCCAAAAATCCACCACCTCAAAACAAAACACATGCAACACATACTTCAATAAATCAGTGTGTCAACCAATCACAGCCCTTAAGGCCAAACACCCTGCCTGATACACTAGTAATAGGTGACTCTATAGTCAGACACACTGATGTCCCGCTGACCAGGCTGAACAAGGGGAAGGTGACTGTGAGATGTCTATCGGGAGCTAGGATCCGCCACATAACACACTCACTCAAGTCACTCCAAAGCAAGTACAAATATGACTCCGTCATTGTCCATGCTGGTGTGAATGACCTGAGACGTACCTCCCTGGACTACATGAAAAGAGACATAGAGGAGCTCTCCGATTATGTAGCCCAGGCTGGTATGACCCTGACCCTGAGCAGCATCTTGCCCTCACCAAGAATGATACCACAATACAAAGACAAGATGATCAGCTTTAACAATTGGCTCAAGTACTGGTGTCATTCTAAGGGGATCCAATATCTGTCTGCCTGGGATGACATGTTGGACAAGCCACGCTGCTTCGCAAGGGATGGCTTACACCTGTCACCACTGGGCTTCTGGATATTGGCTAAGGCTCTTGCCACCCCCATAGTGCCTTTTTTAGGCAAGGCTCAAAAGACAAACCCACCTCCTTAGAAAACAAAAATGGAAAAAAACTAAGAGTAATGCTGCTCAATGCCAGAAGTCTAAATCTCAAGATGTGGGCACTTGATGCACTCCTCAGCATGGAGAACATTGACGTCTGTGCAGTAACTGAAACCTGGTTCAATACTCCTGAGAGCACCCCAGCGCTACCAGGCTATACCTCACATCATGCTTTTCGGCCCCAAAACATGGGCCGAACCACAAAGGGAGGGGGAGTGTCCATATTCATCAAGGACACCCACACCTCCAGGTTAGTAGCAACACATGAAGCATCAGAGACCATACAGGTGCAACTAACCATAGGCAAAACTGCTATACAACTGGTAGCATGTTACAGACCACCCTCCCAATCTCAAGAATCCCACTCAGCCTTCCTGAAGACATTGGAGGATATGAATGTATCACAAAATACCATCATACTGGGAGACTTCAACTACCCAAACATAGATTGGGTACATTATTCTAGCCCTAATACCCTAGCCCAAAGGTTCCTGGAATTCATAAATTCAAATGCACTGGAACAACTAGTCACCTCTCCCACTAAGGGAGATAATATACTAGACCTGATCATCACAAACATGGGGACAAAATGCTCCACACCTTAAGTATACCCCTCACTAGTGAGATCTGACCACAAACTAATCACCCTGGATATACATATCCCACCTCCACCCCAGCACAAAAGACCACAGTGAAAAACTTCTCAAAAGCAGACTTCACTCTTCTTAAGACTGAGATGGTATCCTTTAAGCCCACTGTGCCAGTGGATACCACATCCCACAATGCCGAATCCTTCACAAATGCTTTCTATGGACATCTCCAAGAATGCATGGATCATGCAATCCCAAACAAATCCAAGTCCCTCTCCACCAAAGGTAAGCGTCCTGTCTGGTGGACCTCAGCCATAAACAAGTTGTATAACAAAAGAAGGAAGCTACTGCACGTCAGAGCAAAATCCCATGAAGGGAAGACATCTCTGATCAACATTAGCAGAAAACTACATTCTCTCATAAAAACATCCAAGGCCAACTTTGAGAGAAAAATTGCTAAGGACACTAAAGAAAACCACAAAGCCTTCTTCAGCTATGTTAGAAACCTGGGCGGAAACCCTCAGATATGCTCAGAGTTGGTTCACAACAACAAAAAATACACTGAACCCACAGATATTGCCAACATTCTGGCTGACAGGTTCAGTGCAAATTTCTCCCCTCCTTCACCCCCAAAAGAAGAAATACTTATCCCAGCTGAATGTAATCTCCCTGTCATCTCAGATGTCCAAGTGAGAACCGCCCTAAACAAAGCAAAAAACACTGCATCAATGGGACCTGACGGTATCCCGGGTTGCGTGTTACGTGAACTCCAAGAGGAGCTAAACCCACACATAAAAATGCTATTTAACCTTAGCCTTACTTCGAGATATGTACCTGAACACTGGCGTACAGCAACAGTGGTCCCACTCCACAAGGGGGGTGCCTCTACAGACCCTAGAAACTACCGCCCCATAAGCTTAACCAGCCTGGTCTGCAAAGCTATGGAAAGAATCATTATGGAACTCATAAACAGAGACATAGGGGACCTACAAACACTTGACCCCACCCAGTTCGGCTTTGTAAAGGGCAGATCCTGCCTTTTAAACCTGGTTGACTTTTTCAAAACAGTCACTAGAGCCATTGATGAGGGCAAAGCAGTCCATACAGCATACCTGGACTTGGCTAAGGCCTTCGACACAATACCCCACTCAGGCATCATAGATAAGCTCAACAGCTTAAAAGTAAACCCTTATGTCACTAGATGGGTTGCAAACTGGCTAAAGGACAGAACCCATAAAGTTAAAATTGCTGGAGCAATGTCAGACTCAAAGCCAGTCACAAGTGGTGTCCCACAGGGATCTGTCCTGGGACCCCTCTTGTTCGGCATTTATTTCTCAGAAGTTAAAGCAAACATGGGAGGGCTGTGGCTGACAAAGTTCTCAGATGACTGCAAACTAGGCGCCATAGTCGATACACCAGCAGACACACACATCCTACAAAAAGGCCTCACAGAAACGGACAACTGGTGCTGGAGTCACGGCCTTAAACTAAATGCCAAAAAATGTATAGTCATCCCCTTTGGGAAAAACAAAGTACCCACAAATTATCACATAGACAGCAACCCACTGAGTATGGAAAAAGTAATCAGAGACCTAGGGACCCAAGTCGACAGCGACCTCTCATTTGACACCCACATTGCCAAAGTGGTTAGAAAAACATTCCACCTTGCACACCTGATCATGAAGGGATTCGCATCCAGATCCAAGGATGTCATTGTACCCCTATATTCCTCCCTCATCAGACCCATGATTGAGTACAATGCCCCCATTTGGTATGTACCTCATCCAGCATTTGCAACAGCTGGAGAGACCAGGAAAGTACCTCACCAAGAGGATCAAGGGTCTCCAACATATGTCTTATTCTGCCAGACTAAAAAATTTCAGCTCTATTCAGTAGCATACCGCCTGCTCAGAGGTGATCTGACGTACAAGGCCATGTCCAATCAGGATCTGATGGACATGCTCCACCTCAAAAAATCCAAATCCATCAGGACCACGAGAGCTAAAGACTTAAACCTCGGCACAAGTATGAATAGGACATGCTGGAGGGATAGATTCATAACCCAGAGGCTTCCCATGCTTTGGAACAAGATCCCAATTCGTATTAGGCAGAGCCCCTCACTGACTCTCTTCAAGAGAAATCTTGATGAGTGGATGGGAGATCGTAAGTTTACCCCAGGGGTCACATCTGTGTCACTGCTAGACAGGGGCACAGTAAACTAATTCTATTATATAAGGGGATCTTCATTGTGTCACTACTAGACAGAGGCACAGTATTCTAAATTTATTCTGTACATTTTTTGTACCATTTCATGGGGTGGCAAAAGCCACATCACTATGGCTAGGCTTACAAATGCCCCAGGGCAGATAGCCTAGTACTATACTATGAAGCTATGAAACTATGAAACAATAGTTAGATGGGTCAATAGAATTACCACCTTTATGGAGGGGGATAGTGAAGAAAGATTTCCAAATAGATGGAACTGTAGCTTCCTGGATGGATCTGTTGAATAATAGATACAGGATAGGGTATAGAATCAGCAGCAAGTTTGAGGAAAGATTATCTGAGGAGGGGGAGTAAGGTTTAAGTTTCAAAAAAAGTGATTTAGTGTAGGAGACGGAGACAGGTTGAAAGGAGAAGAGATTTTTGTTAAAAGGGTCAGGTGGGGCTGAGAGTGGTTGTGTTTGAGTTGGAGTTAGTGAAGTTTTGGACCGTTTCGATAAAGTGCTTGTTAAGGAGAGTAGCTGTTTCCTGTGGTGATTTATTTTGGGTAAGGAGAGGGATTTTAAGGGCAAACAGGAGAGGATATTGTTGAGGGTAGCCCAGAATTTATGGGGGTTGGTTTTGTTGTCAAGTTGAGCAGAGTTATAGTAAGACTTTTTGTCTTTATTAGTTAGTTTCTTGACTAGATTCCGCAGTGCTCTATATTTTTGTAATAGGACATGTTCCTTTGTTTTATGCCAGGCTTTCCAGGTGCTATCTCTTTTATGCATTAGGGATCTATTATCTTTAGAGAGCCAGGGAGCATAATTTGATTTAATTCTAATTTACCTGGAGGGAGTAAGGGAGTTAAGGGTGTTTAGGAAAATGTTGAATTTGTTGACTGCGTCATTGAGTGGGAGTAGTCTTAAGGATGGACCATTCAAAGCTGGACAGTATGGAGTTGAATAGGGAGATATTAAAGTTAGATAGCTTACAACAATCTCTGTAGTGGTGGGCCTTGTGTAAGTGGGTAGAGTGCCTTAGGATGTATGTGGGGAGATGGTCACTTAGAGAGTCAAGTAAGGTAGTAGGGTTTTGATAGAGGAAAGGGATGTTAGAATCCAGTCGATGGTTGAGCTGGAGGATAAATTTCTAGAGAAGCGGGTGGGGGATGTTATCAATTAATGGAAGCCATGCAGGTTGATACTGAGTTGAGGAGAGTCAGTTGTAAGTTTGGACCAGTCAATATTGACATCTCCTAGAATTAGGGTTTCATAAAAACTGCGGTGGCGGTGCTGCGGTAGCATTGTTGCCTCACAGTAGCACATTGCCCGTTCGATTCTCAGTTAGAGCATCTTCTGTGTGGCGACATGTGAATGGACGTTCCTTCGTTGAAGGTTGTGCGTTAGGCCCGGCAAGCCAGCATGTAAAACTCTACTGCCAATCATTAGCGGACCGGAGTTCCGCTGTGGCGACCCCTAACCGGGAAAAGTCGAAAGACACAAACAAACAAAGTGCACATTATGGCTAAGGAAGAGAGGAGAAAGGCTAGCACTGTGGTAGTGAGGGTCGGAATTTTGAATGTTGGCAGTATGATTGGTATAGCGAGAGAGCTAGCTGATATGATGGACAGAAGGAAGGTTGGTATATTGTGTGTGCAAGAGACCAGATGGAAGGGGAGTAAGGCAAGGTGTATCAGAGGTGGGTTCAAATTGTTTTATCATGGTGTGGATGGAAGGAGAATTGGTGTAGGAATTATTCTGAAGGAACAGTATGCTAATAGTGTTTTGGAGGTGAAAAGAGTGTTGGATAGAGTAATGTTTATGAAGCTGGAAATTGATGGTGTAATGATGAATGCTGTTGGTGCATATGCTCCACAAGTTGGGTGTGCAATGGATGAGAAAGAAAAATTTTGGAGTGAATTGGATGAAGCGGTGATGACTGTACCCAAGGGTGAGAGAGTGGTGATTGGAGCAGATTTCATTGGGCATGTTGGTGAAGGGAACAGAGGGGATGAGGAAGTGATGGGTAGGTATGGTGTTAAACAAAGGAATGTAGAAGGTCAGATGGTAGTGGATTTTTGCGAAAAGGATGGACATGGCTGTGGTGAATATGTATTTTAACAAGAGGGAGGAGCATAGGGTGACATACAAGAGTGGAAGAAGATGCACACAGGTAGATTATATCTTATGTAGGAAGGCCAGTTTGAAGGAGATTGGAGACTGTAAAGTGGTGACTGGAGAAAGTGTAGTTAGGCAGCATAGGATGGTGGTTTTTGTAGGATGACGTTGGTGATTTAGAGGAGGAGGAGTGTGAGGGCAGCACCAATGATCAAATGGAAATTGAAAAAGGGTAATTGTGAGGTGGAGTTCAGGGATGAGTTAAGACAGGCACTGGGTGGCAGTGAAGAGTTACCAAATAGCTTGATAACTACAGCAGAGCTAGTAAGGAAGACAGCTAGAAAGGTGCTTGGTATCACATCTGGACAGAGGAAGGACGACTAGGAGACATGGTGGTGGAATGAGGAAGTACAGGAGAGTATAGAGAGAAAGAGGTTGGCAAAGAAGAAGTGGGATTGTCAGAGAGATGAAGAAAGCAGACAGGAGTATAAGGAGATGAGGTGCATGGCAAAGAGAGAGGTGGCAAAGGCTAAGGATAAGGCATATGAAGAGTTGTATGAAAGGTTGGACACTAAGGAGGGAGAAAAGGACCTGTACCAATTTGGCTAGACAGAGTGACCGAGCTAGGAAAGATGTGCAGCAGGTAAAGGTGATAAAGGATAATGAGGGAAACATACTCACAAGTGAGGAGAGTGTGTTGAGGAGATGGAAAGCGTACTTTGAGGGGTTGATGAATGAAGAGAATGAGAGGGAGAGAAGGTTGGATGATGTAGGGATAGTGAATCATGAAGTACAATGGATTAGCAAGGAGGAAGTAAGGATAGCTATGAAGAGAATGAAGAATGGAAAGGCTGTTGGCCCAGACATACCTCTGGAAGCATGGAGGTGTTTAGGTGAAATGGCAGTGGAGTTTTTAACCAGATTGTTTAATGAAATCTTGGAAAGTGAGAGGATGCCTGAGGAATGGAGAAAAATTGTTTTGTTACCGATTTTTAAGAATAAGGGTGATGTGCAGAGTTGTAATAACTACAGAGGGATTAAATTGATCAGTCACAGCATGAAGTTGTGGGAAAGAGTAGTGGAAGCAAGGTTAAGAAGGGACGTGATGATTAGTGATCAGCAGTATGGTTTCATGCCGGGAAAGAGCACTACAGATGTGATGTTTGCTCTGGGAGTCTTGATGGAAAAGTACAGAGAATGTTAGAAGGAGTTGCATTGTGTTTTTGTAGACTTAGAGAAAGCATATGACGGGGTGCCTAGAGAGGAGTTGTGGTATTGTATGAGGAAGTCAGGAGTGTCAGAGAAGTATGTAAGAGTGGTACAGGATATGTACGAGGGTAGTGTGACAGCGGTGAGGTCTGCGGTGGGAATGACGGATGCATTTAAGGTGGAGGTGGGGTTACATCAAGGATCAGCTCTGAGCCCTTTCTTATTTGCAATGGTGATGGACAGGTTGACAGACGAGATCAGACAGGAGTCCCCGTGGACTATGATGTTTGCAGATGACATTGTGATCTGTAGTGAGAGTAAGGAACAGATGGAGGAGACCCTGGAGAGATGGAGATATGCTCTAGAGAGAAGATGAATGAAGGTCAGCAGGAATAAGACAGAATATATGTGTGTGAATGAGTGGGAGGATAGCGGAATGATGAGGATGCAAGGAGTAGAGGTGGCGAAGGTGGATGAGTTAAATACGTTGGGTCAATAGTTCAGAGTAACGGTGAGTATGGAAGAGAGGTGAAGAAGAGAGTACAGGCGGGATGGAGTGGGTGGAGAAGAGTGTCAGGAGTGATTTGTGACAGATGAGTACCTGTAAGAGTGAAAGGGGAGGTCTACAAGAGGGTAGTGAGACCAGCTATGTTATATGGGTTGGAGACAGTGGCATTGACAAAAAGGCAGGAGTTTGAGCTGGATGTGACAGAATTAAAGATGTTAAGATTTGCACTGGGTGTGACGAGGGTGGACAGGATTAGGAATAAGTATATTAGAGGGTCAGCCCAGGTTGGAAGGTTTGGAGACAAAGCCAGAGAGGCACAATTACCTTGGTTTGGACATGTGCTGAGGAGGGATGCTGAGTATATTGGAAAAAAGATGCTAAGGTTGAAGCTACCAGGTAACAGGAAAAGAGGAAGGCCTAAGATAAGGTTTATGGATGTGGTGAGAGAGGACATGCAGGTGGTTGGTGTGACAGAGCAAGATGCAGAGGACAGGAAAAATGGAAACAGGTGATCTGCTGTGGTGACCCCTAATGGGAACAGCCAAAAGAAGATGATGAGTGTACATTATGGCTAAACCAGGATAGGATGTTTTCTAGGATGGGTATATTGTTTCCTGGGGCGATGTAGATGGCAGAGATGGCAAATTTCATGTGTGAGTTAAGATGGCAATTTAGAATGATAAGTTTAGCAGGATGTAAGTCAGGGATAGGGATGGTGACAGGTGAGAGATTTAGGCCATCTTTGTAGAGGATGGCTACTCCACCTTCCTTCTTTGGGCTTCTGTCTAAGCGATATACGTTATAGCCGGGTGGGAGTATTTCTTTATTACTGATATGAGGTTTGAGCCATGTTTCAGATAAAGAATGTGTGGAATAGTTTGGGCTATCCAGGAGTGAAGTTCAGTAATTTTGTTGTTTTGGCTTTGTAAATTAATGGAGTAAATAGTTGGTTGTTTCAGTAAGGGTGTGTTGGTGCTATGAGGATGGGTTACATTGTAAGAGTGAGTGGATGAGGAGGTATAGTGTGAATTTACTGATGTGAAGATAGAGGGGAGAGGGAGAGGGGCCTGGATTTGGGTGGATGTCATCAGAGCATAGTAGATTATTAATGAGATGTGTGAGTGAAGGATAAGGTAATAGGAGGTTGTGTGAGTGAAGGATAAGGTAATAGGAGGTTGTGGAATTTAGTTTTGTATTTGGGGGAGTATGAAGAGGTATGAGATATAGTTAGCTTGTGGAGACAGAAGGGAGAGAAGTTAAAAGGAGATGGTGAGATAATGATTTGGCTGGAGAGGGGATGGGTTTAATTTACAGGCAGGAAGTGGATTGTGAGTGGCTGGGCTGAGAGGAAGGGGAGGGATAGTACAGTATAAATGTAATTGATTTGCAGGTGGGTGGGAATGGGGGTAGAGTAGGGGAGCAAAGTGAGCCCGAGCATAGCAAGGTTGAATGGAGCGGGGCAGCACCCATGGAGAAAATCTCAAGAAACAATCAGAAAAGCAGGTAAGTATGGTAGACATGAAAGCAGGAGAAGGCAGGGGGGAAGAGTAGTTCAGAGAGAAAGAACTAGACTGAGTGGCTCTGTAAATATTAGAAGGCAGTAGATTAGGAGTACAGAAAAACCAGGAGATGGGCAGGGAAGATAGAGGAGTGTAGTTTGCAGTAGTAATTACTATAGAAATAGGATAAGCAGGGGGTGGCAGACAGAGAGCTTACAGCAAGCAGGTAAGTTAGATGGCAGATAGCAGAGTGGGGGCCAAGTTAACATGGAGAGAAACAGGGAATGACCCAGAGATGTTCCAGATTTCAGCCTCCACAGGAGCAGCAGTACAGGTAGCATATAGTGCAGCAATTAACAGTTTAGGCTGGACATACTTAGAATACCCTCTTGATGTACAGGAAGAGATCACGGGGGAATCTTGACTTCAGAAGTTTCCAGGCAGGGTTGGTCAGTGGACTTGGAAGCAGTAAGCAGTATTGCAAACCTACAAAAAATAAAAGAGAGAAGGAGGGGTTATGGGAGAAAAAGGATGCTCAGATAACTGGGACAACTGAAGCCACAAGTAAAAGTATTATTGTAAATGGGGGGGGGTAACACAGTGTAGGATGAGTGAGTGGCTGTAGGTGAGGGTTGCTATTGGCACAATTATGAAGAGATGGGGACAAGGAGTATTGGAAGGCCTAGTGTGTGTTCAGGGTGGGGGGGAGCAAGTGTTAGTATGAAGTTCTGCCTAAATATTTGATAAATAAATATTGAGTTAGAGGATATGGAAAAAAGATACAGGAAGGAAAGAAGATACCTTGTGTTCTTAATTACACTAAGGCTACTAAACAAAAGTACTGGAAGGCTTTGTAAGATGAGTAGAACAGACAGCATGTTATGTGGATGTACATAATACCCGGGTATGTGTATGGGAAGAAACTTAGTGGGATGTCCGGCAAGGAGAGAGCTAAGTGGATATAGACAACATAGAAGTTTTTAGAATGAGCATTTGTAATGATTATTTATCATTTACTTTTTGCTGATGTGATTTGTCTTACTATGTTGGTCATAAAATGTTTCTTAGCTCAAAAAATGATGGTAACCTCAAGTGCAGTTCTGAAGGAGATGGTAGATATACAAACTGTGGTAAAATTTAAGAGTGTATGCAGTAGGCATGGGACTGAATTGGGTAGGGGCAACAACAGATTTGTTGTGCAGATGTTATGTGCCTTGTTCCTCCTTCTGTATGTTGTTATACACTAATATTTTGGAGCTCCCCTTCTCATAAACAACTGTTGAGTACTCTCATCATCTTTGTAAACTCTGTTAGCTACTGTGGTATTATTTCAGCTGCCCCACTGTGTTTTTATATATTTCTGAAACAAATTTTTATCTGTTCAGTACACATACCAACCTTTTCTATTAGCAAATGCTGTCTCTCTTTGAAGAAAACTAACTAGTACTGGCTGGGATGCATTACAGTCCTTTTCAGTATATGTTTTAGCTGTAAAGTACAGGGCTTCCGCAGTCACTTTCAGTGGGTAAAACCTCACCTTCATTAAGTACTTTATTAGATATGTTAGACAGCAGAAGCAGAAGATTTTACATTATATCTTTCCTTGACTTTATTCACCAGTTTTCATTCAACATTTACCATACTTTTCAGAGTAAGGATGCTTGCATATTGTCAGGGGCTCATAGGCCCCTACAAACAAGAAATTACCTTACCTCACCTTACCGTCTGACTTTTTGTACTTGTAGCTGAGTGACTGACCAGCTTATCATTTGTGCCTAACTAGTAGGAGAACCCTAACTCTGTTTGCCATTTGACATGCTAAGTACCTTCAGAGGATCACTTTCTAACCTTTAACCTCTTCCTACCATGTAAAATCCTCCTATACCTAACCTTGACTACTTGTAGTCAGTTAGATGGAAGGATAGAATGTACTATTCATAACTGTTTGTTTATTTCAAGATGGACTTGCTACTTCTGTATTTCACCATTTCTGCATATAACCCAACTTCAATTAATTGCTCATCATTTTTGTATTTCATGTCCTGAGGCAGCATCCTTACTTTTATTTGCTTTCCTGTGATCCTTTTAACTCCATTTCACCACATATATTGGTTGTGTTCAGGCCAGAAACCACTCACAAAATTTGTTAGAAATGAGAAAAAGGCAGGTGTGTTCGGCTGACATATCAGTACTTTGGTGTGTATCAGACTTTCTTCTGTCATCAGTGCTCTATGGATTCTCCACAGGTGTTCTCATTAGAAAACCAGAGCAGAAACTTCATTTTAACCAAGTAGCACTTAACTCTGTCCTTGATTTGCTCCTAATAAACCTATACTTCTGAAATTCCTTAATGAAAGAATGTTCGTGATTATAGCACAACCTCCCACTCAAAAAAAAAAAAATCATATGCACAAGTTTGCTACCAATTATCTTGATCAGGTTAAAACTAATTTTTTATTGAAATGTTGAAATCTGCCTGCTTTGTGAATATTTTCCTTTGAGAGAGAAGATGCATAAAATTGGGGTAAACCTGATCTTATACTTTCTATGGCTAACTTAGGGTATTTCCATTTTCAAAGGTTTACTTGGATTGATGATATAATTCTACAGCTGCCATTACTTGTGCAAGATTTACAAAGATCTGAACTGGATTACACTAATGTATTACTCCAAGGTCTGACATTATAGTACTTAGACCCTTTACTTAATGCAGTACTTTTCACTGTGGGTATCAGAATATATAAGTATGATGTTTCTGCTGTGTAATTTGCACTGGCTGCTGGTGAAATGGCACCTGTCTTACAAGTTTTTTTTTCTATGTGCTTTTCACTCCTCTGCAAGCCAACCCTCAAATCTCCCTCCACTAGGCTTGAGCCCAGTCATTCCCTAGTGGTAGAGAACCCCAAATCTGCTAAGCTGAGAGTTGTATAGAAGGACTGTCATTCATACTTTGGGGTGCTGGTGCACTCTCTGGCTTCTTGGCAATGAAAGCATTTTTAGTAAATCCATAACCCCTGTGTAGGGTGGGGGTTTACGTGTTAGCCATATTAGTGCAGAGACACATAATACCCTCCCCCTGCAAGTGCACTATCCTGTGTACTTGGTAATGTGGACAGCCTCAAGGCAGTGGCATGTGGAAGTCCCCCAAGATGCTACTCCAGTACTACCCTTCCATATAGGGATTGTGGCTACAAGTGTCATGATCCGTTTCACTTCCCTGTGGATGGGCGTGCATAACCTTCCACATCTGAACTGGTAAGATCCTTAGTTGTTAAATGAACTCCAGTCACTTGGGTTGTAGTCAAAGATTTATATCTCTATGTCACTGTCACTGGTCTGTTACAAAATAGGTGTTTTGTTCAGCATACATGTAGTTCATTGAGAGGCTTTTTGATTTCTTTTCATCATGATTTGTCAAAATCACAAGTTCTTTCATAAGTGTCAGTGGTGCACTCTAGTGTGTTTTTTCACTTTTTCCCATTGTAGTATGACTATGGGTCTGATGCAGCAGGGCTTGTGTGTGTGTTTTTTATAGTTTTTGGAGTGTGACTCAGTAGTATTATTTAACTGGACACACTGTCATGGTCCTGCTAGAGTTTCAGCATGTATGATCAGACAATGCTGCACTTCTTTCTTTTTCTAGGTACACTTGGCAGCGTTACGATGATCTGCCACTGCAGGCTCCTGGGATTGGAAATTTGGAAGCACTTCATAAAGTGCTGACAATGCATTGTTTACTCAAGGCACTGATTTATGCACCTGAGGAATCCCGCTGGGTGAAAGTTTTTACTGCGCATCTGGAAATTGCTTGGAATCATAAAAGGACTTCAGTTCACTCTGTGCACCTGGAAAATTGTTTGGAATTATTAAAGGATTTCAGCTCACTCTGCCCTGGTTTCCAGTAATTTCTTTTTTTGCTTTGGACTCTGATGGTGTATCATTGGATTCACCTGCATGCTGGTTCACCCATCTTTTGTTGATTTAATGCCGTAAAACAAATTTTATAGAATATACAAGTGCTTATTCAGTTTTATATAGATGTCTTGCTAAAGGTTTTTTTTTTATAAATTAAGTTACACTCATTTGCATTCATTCATTTCATGTATTTTACTTGCACTGCATTGTAACACATTGAGCTGTAGCTTATGCTGTGTACATTGTGTTGTTGTTCTTTTATTTTTCAACTATTTTTATAATTTCTTAAGACAGTTTGTTTTATCTTGCTCTGCACAATATTTACATGAATTCTTTACTGTGCTTCCTACTGTAAATACTGTGTTCATTATCATGCTGAAATCCGTTTGCATGTATTCATGTGTATCCTGCAGCAAGGGTGAAAAGTATGAATCCTTTCACCTTCAATGGGATGGGGGTTGGGGGTTGGCATAATGTTTAACTTGTTTACCTTACAGACACAAAGTACAGGGTTTGATCCTCTCCTTTGTGAAGCATGATTAGGCTTAAAAAGCTCTTCTATGGGGGTAGTTAGCCTAGTAACTACCCGTGAACCTGTTAATGTGCATAGTTTATTTGTGCTGTACATTTTACCCTCTTTCATGTCGGAAAACAAGCAAAAATGCATGTCTTCAAGATGTATTTTTACAGTGCAGTCATGTTTGTTATAATGTGTGTAGTCTGTTTACATAGTGTACATTTTTCCCTTTTGAGTCATGTGGAAATAGAAAAATGGATGTTTATAGCAGAAAACCAAAGTAACGTATGTACATAATAAACACACACTCACTCATTTTACATGCAGATAAGCACATGCTTATAGGTGGTTGTGGGTCTATGAATGTATATGTGTACTTGTATGAGTGTGTATGTGTAAGTATAAAACTTCTAGGCTAAACTCAACAGGTTTTACTTTAAAAAAATTGAAATTATTTCCTTGATCAGAAATCAGTTTATCATAAACAATGATACACAGAGAGCTCTGTATAAGAGGCATTCTGATTTCTGATGTTTTGATGTAAAATGATTGTGTGTGCAACTTTGAGTCAAGTTCAGGTATGTTAGCATGGCATAATTAAGAGCAGATACATAATATATAGCATAGTAAGTGCATTAAAATTTTTGAAATATTTATGTTAGTAGACCTTTACAGCATGTTGTATGATAAAAGCGTTACTGTAAGAATATTATTTTTGCACAGTGGTAGTGTTGTCGCCTCACAGCAAGAGGTTCTCTGGTTTGATTCTCAGCTGGAGTGCCTTCTGTGTGGAGTCTGCATGTCCTCCCTCCATTTGTGTGGGTTTCCTCTGGGTGCTCTGGTTTCCTCCCATGCTACAAAGACATGCATCTGGAGCATTCCTCCCCGGGCCTCTGCTGAAAATTGGCTTTGTTCCAAGTCAGAGTTTCCCAGTTAACAAATGTTAAATAAATAAAAAAAATACTTTACTGACAAGTATTACAGAAGAACATTCTAGCATACTGTCTAGTGGTATGAAGTTATTATTGTCATGATGTAGATCAAAAATTACTCCCGAACACTCTAGCATACTGTTTGGGGGTATGCAATTATTGTTGTCAGCATGTAGATCAAGAATTACTCCAGTACACTCTAGCACACTATTTGGTGGTATGAAGTTATTGTTTGGTGCCATGATGTAGATCAAGAATTACTCCAGAATACTTTAGCATACTGTTTGGGGGACTCCAGAACACTTTAACATACTGTTTTGGGGGTATGAAGTTATTGTCACAATGTAGATTAAGACACAAAAAAAGAAGATAAAGTGCTGTGCAAAACCAGAAACCCAATCCTTCAGCACTATGAATGTCACCAAGTAAGCACTAGCAGGCAAATCTTCCCAAAACAGTTTTATTGCAGCAATAAAGGCTGTCCAAAGTGCATTAACGATAGCAGCATCCACAATACAATGTAAGTGTAAGGCAAATTAGCTGTGAGACCTATGAGTATTTCATGATTGAATTTCCTGTGGTACCAATTATAAAAGGCCTGCCCAAAATACATAAAAATGTTGTACCCGTGCCGATGAGACCCATCGTAGCTAGTGAGAGATGGTGTACATACACAATCTCTTCTTTTTTGGAACGTATGCTGAGACCAATGGTAGATGCTATTCCTAATATACTGTCAGATTCCTATCAACTGATTCAGTCTCTGAAAGACTTTAAACTTGATAAAGATGTTTCTAACTATATATTAGTAACAATGGACGTAGTTAACCTGTTTACATGCATACCTAATGAGTTAGGACAGCAAGCCATAAATGATTTATTAGTCATCAAATCTCAATATAGTAAGAACAGACAGATACTGATTAATTATCTACTTGAGATAGTACTCAACAACAATGTTTTTATGTTCAAAGATAACTTTTACCTACAGAAGTGGGGGGTTGCCATGGGCACCCCCTGCGCTAACAGTTACGCAAACCTAGTAGTTTACGAGTGGGAAAGTAAGTTCCTATTTAATCACACTCTATTTAGCAATGTCAAACTCTACAAAAGGTTTGTGGATGATGTACTCCTTGTTTGGGAAGGTAGTCAGAATGACTGTATTAAATTTATAAAAGACATAGAAACCACGAGTCCTTTTCTCAGGTTCACTGCTGAAACCTCGAACTCAGAGATTAATTTTTTAGACCTAACTTTAAGGCTTAATACAGATAGGCAAATCAGTACTTCACTCTACAGAAAACCAACTTGGAAGAACTCTTTGTTAAAATTTGAGAGTATGCACCCCAGACATACTTTCTCAGGTATAGTCATTAGTCAACTCAATAGAATATCAAGAATCTGTACTAATGAAGCTGATTGTCTGCATGAAGTTGCACTGTTAGAACAGCTACTTAAAGACAGAGGATACAACAACAATCTTATTAGGGACTGCAAACAGTATGTATTAGGTACTCCATTGAATACGCATACTCCAACACAGGGTCACCACCAGTTTTTTCATCGCAAAAATAGAAAGCAGGACCATATAGAAAAAATATCATTTCTGCTGAAATACACGAGTGATGTACTAAATATCCAAAAAATCATAAAAAAGAACTGGAATGTACTAAATATGGACCCATATACCACACAGATAGTTGGCACATACCCTACCTTTAGCTACAGAAATTGTAGCAACCTTAAACAAATTTTATGTATAGATAAACCTAACATCATTAATAAGGAAGTGATTCCACTCAAGATAGGGACTTTCCCTTGTGGTAAATGTCACATGTGCCCACACATCTCCAGGGAACAAGTTTTTGAACATCCTCAAGGATTATATGTTTTTAAACCAAACAATTTTTACAACTGTGATAGTACAAACCTTGTATACCTTGCCACATGTGAATGCTGTCCAGCATTCTATGTGGGTCTCACCAAAAGGAGACTTAGAGACAGAGTGTATAACCATCTCTACGATATCAGGAAGAAGAATGAGCAAAGTGCACTTGCCAAACATATCAATGAATTTAACTCACATTATTTTACTTTTAAAGTATTACAAATACTAAGAAACAATGCCAGAGGAGGAGACAACATCAACCATTTAGCCAGCATGGAATTAAAATGGATACTTTTATTGAAAGCACATGTCGATCCTGGGATAAACCAGTCTTTATCTATAAAGCCCATATTAAACAATAGACCTCTATAATAGTATACCTTATTTTGAGGCTACTTCAGTCAGTTTTATGTTTTAACCCGACCCTTAGTGAGTCTTTATTGTAATATATTTCTGCTATTTTTACTAACCTCCACTGTTTAAATTAGATGTTTTAGATATATTTCATTAATAAGAGTTATATTATTGTTGAGTTCTGATACGTTATGATTGACTGCTTGTGCTTAGAACAGCTTATTTTGATGTTACATATTACCTTATTATATTTATGATCCTTAATAATCTGGGTAGTTAGAAAAGCACCTATGAATTTGCTGTATAATGACATACATTAAATAACGCGTCATGTCCATAAACCTGACGTGAGATCTTTATGATAGAGGTCCTCCTTTAGAATGCGCTCTCTAATTTTAACTTTTAATTTTAGTTCATAAATAAGGCTATACTAGAATGGATTCACCCTCTTTTAAAAATATGTTACATTTTGGACACAATATGTCTTACGATAAATTTTCTAGATGTTCAACATTAGAATTTTATATTCTATGTTCATGTGAAAGCTAATTCCATGGTTCACAAAACGCAAAGGGGGAAAAAAATGTTTATTTTATGCATCCTCGTTTTATATGAGATTACACGAGAAAGTTAAGTTATGGTAGCAGATTTCATGATCGCTGTCACTGTGTTTAAACAATTTTACACAATGCTTTGTTATGATACTTGTATTTTATAAATCAGGCGCCTTGAACACTGTTATGTTGTTCAGAATGAAATTTTGCTGGTCAACATCAATTATATATGAAGAAAATGCAATTGTTTCAGTCTGAGACGGGAATGAAACACTGTTACCGTTTATAATTCTTGTTGGAAAATGTCATAGGATTTTTGTATTAGCAGCCACACAGGGCTCCAGTGAATGCTAGATATTATGTCACATATATATTTTTATGTACTAAGAATGTCATGAGCACTTTAAGTGTTGCAAACTTTAAGTGTTGGAAATTTTGGTAATTGCTTTGATTGATTAACTGAAGCAATTGAAAAGCCCGCCAAAAATGTTTATATATATAAACAAGATTTACTTGTATATGTAATCTGATCTGAAGAAGCATAGCTTGTCTATGCGAAAGCGCTCATTTTATCTCATATTAAATTTTATTCTCTTTTTTATTACAAACGGAGGTTTTGGTTTATACGTGGTGACTCCTTCTGTTTCCTGATACTTACAGACACAAAGTACAGGGTTTGATCCTCTCCTTTGTGAAGCATGATTAGGCTTAAAAAGCTCTTCTATGGGGGTAGTTAGCCTAGTAACTACCCGTGAACCTGTTAATGTGCATAGTTTATTTGTGCTGTACATTTTACCCTCTTTCATGTCGGAAAACAAGCAAAAATGCATGTCTTCAAGATGTATTTTTACAGTGCAGTCATGTTTGTTATAATGTGTGTAGTCTGTTTACATAGTGTACATTTTTCCCTTTTGAGTCATGTGGAAATAGAAAAATGGATGTTTATAGCAGAAAACCAAAGTAACGTATGTACATAATAAACACACACTCACTCATTTTACATGCAGATAAGCACATGCTTATAGGTGGTTGTGGGTCTATGAATGTATATGTGTACTTGTATGAGTGTGTATGTGTAAGTATAAAACTTCTAGGCTAAACTCAACAGGTTTTTACTTTCAAAAAATTGAAATTATTTCCTTGATCAGAAATCAGTTTATCATAAACAATGATACACAGAGAGCTCTGTATAAGAGGCATTCTGATTTCTGATGTTTTGATGTAAAATGATTGTGTGTGCAACTTTGAGTCAAGTTCAGGTATGTTAGCATGGCATAATTAAGAGCAGATACATAATATATAGCATAGTAAGTGCATTAAAATTTTTGAAATATTTATGTTAGTAGACCTTTACAGCATGTTGTATGATAAAAGCGTTACTGTAAGAATATTATTTTTGCACAGTGGTAGTGTTGTCGCCTCACAGCAAGAGGTTCTCTGGTTTGATTCTCAGCTGGAGTGCCTTCTGTGTGGAGTCTGCATGTCCTCCCTCCATTTGTGTGGGTTTCCTCTGGGTGCTCTGGTTTCCTCCCATGCTACAAAGACATGCATCTGGAGCATTCCTCCCCGGGCCTCTGCTGAAAATTGGCTTTGTTCCAAGTCAGAGTTTCCCAGTTAACAAATGTTAAATAAATAAAAAAATACTTTACTGACAAGTATTACAGAAGAACATTCTAGCATACTGTCTAGTGGTATGAAGTTATTATTGTCATGATGTAGATCAAAAATTACTCCCGAACACTCTAGCATACTGTTTGGGGGTATGCAATTATTGTTGTCAGCATGTAGATCAAGAATTACTCCAGTACACTCTAGCTCACTATTTGGTGGTATGAAGTTATTGTTTGGTGCCATGATGTAGATCAAGAATTACTCCAGAATACTTTAGCATACTGTTTGGGGGACTCCAGAACACTTTAACATACTGTTTTGGGGGTATGAAGTTATTGTCACAATGTAGATTAAGACACAAAAAAAGAAGATAAAGTGCTGTGCAAAACCAGAAACCCAATCCTTCAGCACTATGAATGTCACCAAGTAAGCACTAGCAGGCAAATCTTCCCAAAACAGTTTTATTGCAGCAATAAAGGCTGTCCAAAGTGCATTAACGATAGCAGCATCCACAATACAATGTAAGTGATGAAAACGTTTTGTGGATGCTGCTATTGTTACTGCACTTTGGAGAGCCTTTATTGCTGCAATAAAACTGTTTTGGGAAGATTTGCCTGCTTGTACATACTTGGTGACATTCATAGTGCTGAAGGATTTGATGTAAATTAAGAATTACTCCAGAACATTCTAGCATACTGTCTTGTGGTATGAAGTTACTGTTGTCATGATGTAGATGAAGAATTACTCCAGAACATTCTAGCATACTGTTTGGGGTTATGAAGTTATTGTTGTCAGGATGTATATTAACTTATGTTGTCTACTACTTCCACTGTCTTGATCATTTATAATATTTTCCATATCAAGAAGTTATTTTCTTTTGATATATAGTCTTATACAAAAGACTCAGTGAGTAGAGTAATAACCAGTTTTAAGATTAATTTTAGATAATTTTATTGAGCAGCTTATTTTGGTGAGGCACATCAAACTAATTTTCTGTAGAAATAAATATTAAATTTAGAGTAGGTTTAGAGTTTTTTTTATGAGTGAGATTGACTAGCTGGAAAGAGTCACAGCTCATCTAGCTTCATATCTACATTAATATTCTGGCAGTTGGCATTAGAGAGTTAAGACTGTGAGTTGCAGTTTCTGTGGTGTGGGGTTTGATTCCCTCAACTCTCATTTGCCTACTGTGTGACCTCAACAAGTCACTTAACCAGACATTGCTAGTGGGTTGCCACTGAAATGCGACTTTGTGCCCACTTGGCCTATCTAATTGAGAAATGGGCATTATTATTATTGTTATTGTTATTATTATTATTATTATTATTATTATTATGTATGATTTCAGAGTTTCTCTGAAATAGTGCTAACATGAATTAACATAATGAAAGGGGAAAAATGAACATAGCTGATGTTTAAAGGAGCATGTTTTCCTGTCTTTTGAAAAGCAATGCTATTGACTCTTACTTTAACAGAATATATTGTAGTTTGATTCAATGGATTGTTTTCTTTAATAACATTATTGAGAAATACAAAGAAATGTAAAGCAAGTAAACATTTTCAATTGGTTGGAATATTAGAACCATGTTTTCTTGTAATGGACAGTTGAAGTTGATAAACAGCAAAATTCTGACTGCTCTGAGCTGACAAAGAATCATATGTTTTCTCACAAGGCAGCACTGGTCCACCTTTCATTCCAAAATGAAGAAAAGGCTAAGAGACATAAGTCACTACAAAAGCGAGATGTCGGAATGGTATGTCAGTTTGACTTTCTTAATTCATTCTATGGGGATGATGATGATAATGATTTTGATGATAACATTTTAAAACTTTTGATCTTCAGAAAAAGGAGGCAATGACACTACTGTAGTGAATTATGCACTGATCTAGGATTCTGTGTTTAAAAAAACTCCTATTCAGGTGATGATAATAATAGTTGGTGTATAATCCTTACCTCCCCAATAGATAACAAAGAAGCAACATTGGTATTGCATGGGGTGGTTCTTGACTATTTATAACCATTATACAACAAGAGCAGCTGGTTAGGCAGAAAGAGCTGCAGTACCAGCCTCTCTTAGCTCATATGCAAAAATGTTTTGATTCATCCACCAGATATTCCCCATTCCTCCTTCATGTGCTTTATTCAAAGACCATGTTCAGTAATGACCGACTCACTGACATTGCTTTATTTATCTGGTCCATCACTGTCTATCTGAAGTATGTTTAAATCCCCTTACCCTTTTTATTTTTATGCACCTTCTGCATGTGGAGAGTGCTCCAGTCATCCACCACCCCCATCAAAAGGAAACATTTCTTCACATTTCCTCTATGTACACACACGCTCCATTCTGTTCTCATGATACTTTAAATGCTTGTTATCAGAAATGGTATGCATGGTCCTGTCTAGGAGGCCTGTGGTTAATTTATGCTCATTGTCCACCTAACACTTCAGCTGTTGCTGCTTCTTGCTTGTGTCAGTCCTAACACATGTTTGTATGCCTCCTCCTCTCCTCTTTTGCTGCTGTGGTTGGGAATGTCTACCATAACTGTTATTCCCCACTTTACCTATCACATTACATTTGTCTGACGAAAGAAGAAAACTTTCATCTCAAGCTACCTTTTCTTATTCCTCTATGTATAGTCACATTTGTTTTCCTCTTTTCCTAATATTTAAATATGTATACTTTTTTCATGACACTGCCCTCCTAATCCATCTAGAATTAAGTTCAATCTCAGAGGCATACCTTTCTATGTCATCATTCGTAAAAATGCATATTTTCTGGGCTGAAATGTAGAATCTTCCTGAAACAAAGCTGCTATCTCTATCACATCTTCCCACATCCTCTTAGCAGACTTAGCCTATTTCCCCTAGTTTGTCTTAAGTTTGTGTTGTATTTTTCATTCTTCTCTCAGCTGACGTATTAGCTGCAGATAAATCTGCTGAAAAGATTGTATATACCCTTTGTTATGACTTCTGTTTGCAGTGTCCCTTGTCCTAATAGCTACCACCTCTGCCATTTCTCCAGACATATCGCTGGTGCCATTATTTTCTGTTTCTTTCCCTTTGAAACTGCCCGATTCCTTTACTGCCATGTGTTGGTACATCTGAGTTCGAAGACGGACTTCAGAGCATCCTGGTTTCTCAAGTCTCCATTGGCTAAAAGTAAGTAAAACCTATTTACCTATCACTGCCATGCCTTTTCATTCTTTCTTCTTTCGTTTTCTTTCTTATTTCTTTTTCTTTCTTATTTCTTTCTTTCTTTCTTCTTTCTTTCTTTAAATCCTGCCCCATGTAACAGATCCTTTTCTCTCCAAGATTGCAGCCAACAGCCTGTCATCTGTGTTCCTCATGTATCTGATGGTTATGTTCCTGACTGAGTCATTGATGATCCCTTAACCATAAAGCCAGTACATTTTCTATCCGTCCTGAATTTGTCAAAACCTTACAGTAGTCACCTATTTTTGGGACTTTTATATCATCTTTTCCCTACATAGTTCTTCTTTTCTTTCTTTTGCTTATTTTAATGCCCATGATGGCTTCTTTCTGTGAAGTCCTGCTGCATTATACCTGTGTAAACAGTCTGTAGTCATACATTAATCTGTATTGTATGCCTTTCAAGAATTTTGGAGTTGGCATAATGGCTAAGGTTGTTACCTCACATGGCAAGGTATGGGGCTTGATTCTCACCTTTGGGAAACTGGATATAAATTTTCTTACAAGGGCACGTAGCCCAGTACTTAACTATGAACCTATGTACTACCTAAGCAATGGAGTTTTAGGGCTGTCATGGCTAGAAGGAGTTGGGGAAGCTTTTTATACTTGACTACACACTCTCATGATGTGTTTATTCTTAGTAACTGTGTTTACATCCAGTATGGGAGCCAATACTATGCTATTTTCATATTGTATTTCACCTTTAGTAGCACCTGCTGTGGTGCACATGGCATGTCTCCGTTGTTATGCCATAGGGCAGCTTTTTTTGCTCTCTGATGGTGTTGTATTTTTCTTACTGCATATGTTGAGTTTTTTTTTTTTACTTCCTGTTTATAATATTGTATTCTAGATGGCATGCTACACTGCTTTGTTCTTGTTATTTTATCATCTTCTGCACTTTTGGTTTGTGAATTATGTTTTTACTGGCAGCTACTCTAATGAATTATCAGCTTGTCTTTTCTTCTTTTGCTATAGCAGCATGACAGAATGTCTCTGTCATCTCTTACATTGTACTTATGGCTGCCCTGCAGACATTGCATTGAACAGAGTGACTTCAGGCTATTGATGTGGTCTTCTTTAATTTTATCTACCTGTTATCTCTAGAGTGGTCTACTTTTATACCCATAATTTGTTTGGATATTTTATAAGGTATAGATCTTTTCAGTTCCCTGTCAGCCATGACTGGCTGGCTTTCTCTCAGGCTATCAGATAGTAACTTTATTTTGAAATTGATCATTAATTTTTGGCGGCTACTGAGTATACGTAGCACCACATCAGCAAGGTTTTGATGTTTGCCCGTTCTGCTTTAACTGTAATTGTTGGCCTGTGGTGTTCTTTACCTGTTTTTGCCGTGATAACATTTACATGGCTTCCATCTAACAGATTTTGGACAGTTTTACATTAGGGAAGAATATTTATTTTTCAGCTCTTAAGCCATGCTACTAGACCACTATTCCAGAGGTGATCTAGTTTTCCTTACTTTTTTTTTTTTGCATGACCTCTCATGTGGTTGCCATATTATGCTGAATTTGACAGATTTTTATGTGAAACCCACAGAATTCTGCTGGCATTTCATGGGCTTTATTTGTCATCTGCCACGTCTCACAACATCTAATCAACTTATAACATATTCTCTGAAATGGTGTGCTTGATTACATATGCATCACTTTACCATGTTTGTAAAAAATTACGACTTTGGATTGTTGCCTTGATTTTTCAAATGTTATATGGCATTCACATTTCAGCATTTTCTTTTTACTTTATATCTCATGACCTAACATGTACCAAACTACCTTGTTTCTTGCAAATTAAATGTCATTTGGTTTCTTTCCGACATACCTATCTCTCACCTTGACTTTTTTCTTTAATCTTAAATTTCTCCTTTTTTTCTTAATCTATCTATTGTACTTTCTGTCTTAAGTTGTTTGTATCTTACTTAGTAGTACGCACATTAAACATGATTGATTCATACATATTTCCTTCTGTCTAGTATCATATTCCTTCTGTCTAGTATCTGGGGTATGCTTTTCCCCACATTTTGCCTTGTGATAGTACCCTTTTTGCAATAGTACTTGTGCATTTGTAACTCCTTTATGTATGTTGTTTGTGATGATTCTTTGTTATATAAATAGCGAGCTATAATCATATGTATGCATTTTAATTTTTTTTGTTCAATGGAACTGTGGGTTAGCTTACAACATTTTGTAAACTTATCTAGGAATGCAAGTCGATTTTCGCTAATACATGGCTTCTTTCCTTGCTGCTCCATATATGTTATCTCCTGTAATTGTGCTCTAATTCTGATTGCTGTTGAGATGGTAAATTTGAGGTTTATATAGTTACAGCTTTATGACCTCTTTGCAGTTATTGGGACTAGTCAATTGCTTTAAGTTCAGGTTAAAGAAATTACCTTGTTAGTCAATGACTTTTTAATGAACTGCTACACTGATTTTTTTTTTGGTTCATATGGTCACAGGTTGTATTGGCATGTTTTTGATTTATTGCTCTTTAAGTAGCTTGTCATTTTCCCATTTACATAAAGTCTGTTTTCCATATATGCATCAAGATTGTTTTTGATTGATGTTAATGACTGTCAAGATCTGATTGTAAGAGGAAGTTTGTTCTCTGTTCTTGGGAGACATTGTACCTGCTGTTTATTTCTGTTAAGTTCACCATTTGGTTTGCCATTCTGCTGTTACTTCTTCCAGTGGCACCTTTAATCACACACTTTCATAAATAATGACATCAGTTATAATCATTTCTACTGATCAGTGTTCATCACTATGCAACCTAAAAGGAACCGAGTAGACCGGCAGTTGTAGTCTATAGAGTAATTCATGCTTTGTGTTATTTTTGTTTTCTACTAAAGAATTTCTCCACTTCTTGTAGTTAGCTCCGGTAGCTTGTAAAAAAAAAACCTGCAGTTTTCTACTTAGCGGTGGGCTACACTTGTGATGAATCTAGAGGACAGTGATTTTTCTAGACTATTAACACATAAAATTTAGGGTAACCTAAATTGTCAGCATTGGTTTTTAAGGTCCTAAATAGTGTTATCAATGTTTATGGTTTGACTATTTACATTTTAGTTACGGTTTATATCCTTTTTGCTAAGACTCATGATTTTTTTTTAGTTAATGATACAAAAACAATTGTGTAGTTTTACAATCCATCCTGGAGAACTTTCTCATATTTTACCAAATTACCAGTTTTGCAGTTATTTCCATATTTTGTTAATAACTCATCCTCTTCCACTTTTATATCCAAGAAGAGTTGCCCAAGGCGAAGGGATTCTAGTCCAGAGTTCTATATGATACCAGTGTTTAACTCTTTTGAGATAGATGGGTGAACCTGTCTCTGATCTGTTTAGTTCAGTTAGTTAGCCACTGTTATATCATAACAGATAGCTTAATGCTACTAATTTAACTCTGGTTCCATTATGTGGGACCTTAATCAGATTCCCTTTTCTTTACTTATTATTCACCAGTACATTTCATGCAAAGCCAGACTGAAATACCTTATTTGTCTTATGTTTTGAAGTTACCAGTAACAGTTGCATCAGTTTGTTCTCATGTTAATTCAGAAAAAAATAAGTTGTATTCATAATTTCCAGAGGCACAAAATACTTTCATTAAGATTTTTAAGTTGCGGACTCCATAACATCATACCATGGGAACTACAACCAGAAAAATAAAACATACATCCCTTCCTCAGAGCATTTCAAATCTATCAATTCTTAAAAATATCCAAGTTTCTACAAAAAATATCCGAACAACTTTCCAAAAAGTAATGTTGAAACATTTGCTTCAGAAAATCACTAAAAGGGCATCCAGTCTTTTACAGACTGAAATAATAAAATAAATCCTGAGGCATATTTGCATCCCAGGAATTGATTTATTTGCTGGAATATATTTCATTTAGCTCTGCTAGTCACAGTAACACTACATTGTTGTGCTTTATCATAACATTAGAATAGAATACAGTACTATGCTTTCTTAATAAAAACATGGTCTTAGATTATTAAGCTCCAAACAAAATAAGGATCATAATTTGTGCTCCTCACATAGGCCTTAATCACTTTTAAGCAGTGACAGTAAGGCATTTATGACCTTTATAATATCACAAAGAGTAAAACTTATTTGACCAATGTATTTTATAGGCTCCAGTAAAATATATCAAATTGTATCAAACACAAAATAATGCTAATAGCACTGCTTAATAGATCCAGTACTTTCAAAAACTAATTGTTATATGCTTATGTGAAGAAGGCACACCAGATTGCACTTAAAAAAGAAAAAAAAAAAGACAATGGTGATATGTTTATCTGAAGAAGATGTTCTACTCTTTGAGTTTAGGTTATCTTATCAGTAACATCAGAATGCTTTGAATTTCCAGAAAACTTAACCAATATGCTAATTAACCTAGACATTTACTAAAAATGCACATAAAAAGTCCATTTATTACTGAAGGAATGGAACAAGTGCGGACACTTTTTTAAGTCAATTAGAATGGCTGAATCGCTTGTAAACATTTCTGTTCCTCATACAAAAAACAGACAGGCTAGCCTAACTGTGTGTGATTGGTTAATATGCAACATTACTTAATGATATTTTACAATAATTTTGGTATTTCCCAAATCAGTTCAATGATTTTTTTCCAGTTAGCAAATGTACAGAGTTAAGTCAGTTGTGTTACAGAACAATTTCCACCGCCTAAGAAATAATACATTTTGCTAGACAATGAGAAAACAATAGTTTGAATTTTTCACTCCCAGTGATACTCAAACATAGTGTATATGTTATATTTTAGTAATATTTTATAAAATGCCTGCTACCGTTCACTGTATTTTATCTGTTGTATAAGTGATGATTATAACATACTCAGTCTTATCTTTGTGTAATACATCCAATCCCATATATTATGCTGTTACACTTGGCTTATTGTTAAGGCAGAGTACTTTTCTCCAGAAGAACTGGTGACAACAGACATTTCCAGCAGGACATTCCCATTAACAAATGTAAATAAACCATATCAAATATAAAAAATGTGTGCAAATAAGAGAATGTTTAATAACCAGTATTATTTGTTTATTAATGTAAACAAAATTAGCCCCAATAAAAATATAATTATTCTTACTCTAATGTATATTTTTAAAACACTGTTATTAAATTATCACCTAATATACAGGCACACACACAAACACACACAGTAATCGAAAAAAACATTTTTTTCATTTACATAAATTATAAATCACGTTTTCTTTCTTTATAGCAACTGACATTCAGTCCAACTTTTCATAAATTGCTCAATTCCTGCCTTCCCTTAAACCTCACTCCTCCTCTTGGACATTATTCTGCATGTTATTTTTCCCACAAATTCCATTTATTTCTATGTAATTTGCTCCTTCCCTTTTTCTAAAGTTCCATTTCTAGTTATTTTGTCTCTTTTACAATATTCAGGACTTCAGATGTAGTTGGTACACAGGTAGTTACTACGCATGTGGTCCGGGACACTATTGAGGATACTGCTGCAGTTTCTTCAGAGTTCTTTTTTCTTATTCGACTTACTAATAGTTAGACAGTAGGCAAAGGAAATCAGAGTCTAAGCTGTAAGAAGTTAATAATAGTTTATAGTCTTAATCATCTGTGCTAACTGACAGCCTTTCTGTTTCACCATCTGTTTCATGAATCTAAGGCATTTAAAAAATGTTAATACACTTTTACAGCATCCTATAAAACCAAGACCTGATCTGATAGTTGTATGTAATGTTTGCTACTATGTAACTATTTTCACATTCCTTGATTCAAACTGTCATTAAAGTTAGGAACCATTTAATGCACTATAAGTTTATTTGCATCTTAAAGCACTATACCTGTTTGCTCTGTTGTCCTATTGTATATCCATAGTACTCAGACCTCTGAACCTTTTAGCACAAAACTTCTGGACAAAACCAAAAATAATGGGGGAACAAAAGCCTAAAAATATAGATAATTTTTAAATAATGTTCTTATAAACTTAACAGGTTGATAGAATAGCAGGCTTTGCATTAGCATGCATTATCTGATGGGTATTATTTAATCTGGACAGTTGGAAAGTATGATAGTACTCAATACACAGAGTACATAGTCTACTGACCCCCTACCTGAGACATTCAGAGATGCTAAAACCAGTGCCATGTTGGTCGGTCCAAACTGTATTTGTTATGGGAGTAGAACCACTTACCTACCACTGGTGTGATGCTTCTGACTATGATGATCCTCCTTCCTTCCTTACTGATGTGTTGCTCAGTAGACAGAGTTGAACAGCTTATCATCATTGATTGTAAAACTCCTTTGCACATTAGAACCCCCCCCCCCTCCCCAGACAACATAGTTCACTGTAGTGAAACCAGCCCTGGCACAACAACCACAGCTTTCCCCACCCCTTTGTAGTTATGCTGCTGTTGAATTCCCAACAGTGGGATAGCACATCCTTCTGCAAGCACCAGATTTTTTTTTAACAAGAAGCATCGTTATTAAATTATCATTTATGACACAGCCCATCATACATTTATATAAAAGAAAACAAACCATATTAACATAGTCCCAGCTGCAGGCTGTTTACATCACAAACCTTATTAACATAATCCTAGTTACAACCATTGTACATCACTTATAATCTAGTCAATCACTGCCATTAAACCTCATTCCTCTGCTGTATGTATTAATATGCAACATTACTTAATGATATTTTACAATAATTTTGGTATTTCCCAAATCAGTTCAATGATTTTCTTCCAGTTAGCAAATGTACAGAGTTAAGTCAGTTGTGTTACAGAACAATTTCCAGTTTGAATTTTTCACTCCCAGTGATACTCAAACATAGTGTATATGTTATATTTTAGTAATATTTTATAAAATGCCTGCTACTTCACTGTATTTTATCTGTTGTATAAGTGATGATTATAACATACTCAGTCTTATCTTTGTGTAATACATCCAATCCCATATATTATGCTGTTACACTTGGCTTATTGTTAAGGCAGAGTACTTTCCTCAGTCAATTCAAACACTCGATGAAAGGCAAAATAGAACTGCAGGTCACCAAAAAATCCAAGTCTTCTTGTTTGTACAAAAGGCAGTTTTATTTAAATATTATTTCCCTAGTTATACCAATATGCTCACCCAGTATCTCTGACAGAGTAGTCTGCAGGGAATCTTTAAAGTCTGCCACCTCTTTACACTCCCGGAAAATATGTTGCCAATTATCTCTTTCTTCCCCATCACATCTACAACATTTGCTGTCTACCTGAAGAAAAATAATCTGGAGTCTAATTGTGGTATAAAAATATCTATTCAAATATTTCCAAGCAAAAATCCTAAATCGTCTAGATTTTGTTGCATATTTGGGAGACATACATATATCTTCCCATTGTCTCTTTGTGAATTGTTTATCCAGTCTCTTTGTCCAGTCCTTTCCAACCTCCTCTAATTGATTCTTGTATTTATCATGCAATATTTTGTATGCACTAATTATTCCTTTTTTAACGGCAGCTTCTTTTCTAGATTCTACTAAAAACTCTACCAGTGGTGGTCTTTCATGTAGGACCCCCTATTTCTTTCTCTTTGCCTATACTCTAATATCAATCATTAATAGGGAAGGCAGTCTCTAACCTGCAGTCCAAGTAAATTCTTGGTGTCTTCCCATTCTATTACCTTTCCCTTTCTAGTTATTTGCTTCCAATGCCTTAGTTCCTTTGCGAGTTTTCTGCAATAAATTCCCGCCACCTCTTGCATATTATCTGTATCCCTAATTCCAGCCATCCCTATCATTAGAATCTCCTTGCTGCATTCCTGTGTTGGTTTAGTTCTTAGAATACTTTCTGCTACTTTATGAATATAATATTCTGTATGATTATCATCCTCCTTAAGGATCTGAATCCAAAATCCCAGTATCTCCTTGTTTTTTGAACTTCCCTCCTGTTTCATCATCATCCTTTTCCACTTTTGAATTATAGGTTTCTGCTTGTGCTATGTATAGGAGCCTTAACTGTGCAGATCTGAAATACTCCAAATCGGGTAATCGCAATCTGCCTTATTATTTTGGAAGAATCATCTTTTCCCACTGGACTCTTGTCTTCTTCTTCTTTTCCTCAAAAATAAAATCCTTCAGTGCTTTATTAATGGCTAGCCACAACTTCTCCAATGGTTGATAAAAATACGCCTGACCTGTGTATAAGACTAAAGGACTAAAACATTTTAACTGTTTGTATCTTACTACCCGTATCCATATAACATAGCTTCAGTTTCTCAGTTTTTGTACTTTTTAGTCTCTTCCCACATATCCTTAGCTCCCACACCATAATCATCTTAAATCCATACTCATAAATACTTCATTTTACCATGTCCCCATAAATATGGATATTGCTGAACCAATGTGTGTGTGTGGGTACATAATTTACCACTATTGCCTTTGTTTTAGCTTCATTAATTTTGCATCCCAAAAAGATATGAAACTGTCTCAAAATTTTCCACAACACTGTAATGTCCTTTTTTGGTTTTGTCAGGTATAAACTAATATCATCTGCAAATACAGTCAGCTTTCTTGACTACCATACTAATTATATCCCTGAATTTCTGAGTCCCTTATTTTCTTGATATCCTGCAAATAACAAAGGGGAAAGAGGACAGCCTTGTCTGGTTCCTCTGCTTAAGCAGAAATTATCAGAAAGGACCCCACCCGCTTTAATTTTCACCCTCAATCTCTCATATGTCTTCCTAAGCAAAATTATAATTTTATCAGGAATGCAAACTCTTCTATTGTCCTGCTCATAATGTCCAAGAATACTCTGTCAAATGCTTTCTCTGTATCAAGATTCACCAACAACAGTGGTATCAGTGTTCTGTTAATGTTGTCAAATGTTTCCCTCCCCTCCAGAAAACCACATTGTGGCATCACTTTTGCCATTCTTCTAGCCATCATAGACATAATCACTTCATAATCATGGTTTAGTATTGAGGATGGCCATGGTGGTGCAGCGGTTAGCATTGCCACCTCACAGCAAGAGTTTCTCCGGTTCAATCCTTGGCTGGGGTGCCTTCTGTGCGGAGTCTGCATGTCCTCAATGTGGTCGCGTGGGTTTCCTCCAGGTGCTCTGGTTTTCTCGCACATCACAAAGACATGCTATAGGTGGATTGGACACTCTAAATTGTCCCTAGGTGTGAGTGCATGTGTGTGTGTGTGTGTGTATGTGTGTGTGTGTGTGTGTGTGTGTGTGTGTGTGTGTGTGTGTGTGTGTGTGTGTGTGTGTGTGTGTGTGTGCGTGCGCCTTCTGTGGAAGGTTGGGCGCCGAGCTGGCAACTTGACACTGTAAAACAACACTGCCAATCATGAGCGGACAGGTGATCCGCTGTGGCGACCCCTAACCGGGAAAAGCCAAAAGAAGAAGAATCATGGTTTAGTATTGAAATAGGTCTGTGTGAAGCTGGTCCTGATGGATCTTTACCCTCTTTAGGTATTACAGCTACCACTGCATTCTTCCAGGATGTCGGTACTTCTCCTCCTCTTAAAATACTGTTAAACAAAACCTTCCAGATCTATGTCATATTTTGCCTTCTAGCCTCCAAACTTCCACAGCAATACCATCTATTAATGTGGACTTTCCTGTAGATTGGTTATACATCACCATTTTTTATCTCATCTCCTCCTATCCTGTCAGTAATTCAGCCTCATCTACCTCTAATCTTGGCATATTTCATTCTTCCATAAACAATTCCATTTGTAACTTTTCTTGATTTCCATATTTCTCTGCTTTATACAGAGTTTTATAGAATTTCCAAAATGCTTCTAACAACTCTGCAGAATTTTTTGTTAACTTTCTTGTTTTGGGCTCCCTAAGCTTAGAGACAGCTCTTTCTACATTCTGTTGCCAGAGTTGTGCTAAAGATTTTTATGCTCTAGAGTTATTATCAAAAAACAGTTGCTTAATAGCAATCATTTTAAAACTAATGCATGGTATTCAGGTAGTCCCTTAGTTTCTGTTTAGCATTCTGCAGGTGGTCCTCTTCTTGTTCTTGTGACATTCCCCCTATTCTGCAATACTTTAACATTTGTCAGTTCTTTTAAATAATTATTGTTATTTCTTAACCATATCTCCCTTTCTTTTATTTCCACCCTATTTTTAAACTCCACTTTAATTTTATCCCAATTCCTAGCTATATTTTCAGAAGAAATTTCTCTCTTCTCTAATAGCACCTGAATAATTTCCAGTACCCATTTCTTAAATTCTTCTCTTTTCAACAGATAGGTGGGAAAGCACCAGTGTCTCTTTTTTTATTTCATTGCCCTGTGTTTTTATTTTAGTTATTATTGACGCATGATCTGAAATAGTTATTGGGTGTATATCAAGACCATCAATTAAATGCTAATTTGCCTGCAAAATATAAATTCTGTCTAGCCTAACCCAGTTTTTATATCTTAGGGAATAAACTCCAAACTCCTATTACTGAATTTAGATCTTCCATGGCAAATGTTTTCATAAATTTCTTCAAAAGTCTAACTTCCTTTGTTATACTTTCCCTTCTGGGCTTCCCAGACACATCTTCACTGCTACCAATCAGATTCCAGTCCCCACATGTAAGTAATTTTCCCTGTTGAAAGCTGATTATTTCTCCAAGAATCTTCTTAAGCTCCATTAAAGTAGTTTCAGGTGGAACATAAATACATGCCAGTGTAATCCTCCTCCTCCCTTGCCATTAGCCCCTTGCTACCACAAATCCACCATTATTATCTCTTTTTATTCTCTTCTATCACTATTGAAGCTCCTCTTGCAGTTAATATAAGTACTCCTGACATGTTCGGTTCTTTCCAAGTGTGTCTCCTGTAGTATAGCTATTTGCACTCATTTTTAATTTAGTTCACTAGTCTTTCTTTTTTGTATTTATCTGTGAGGCCATTGACATCTAAAGACATTACAGAA
Source organism: Protopterus annectens (assembly GCF_019279795.1). Taxonomy (NCBI): domain Eukaryota; kingdom Metazoa; phylum Chordata; order Ceratodontiformes; family Protopteridae; genus Protopterus; species Protopterus annectens. The sequence continues at coordinate 1,246,684,937 of NC_056746.1, forward strand.
AGCATCATTGTATTACAAAGTTATTATTGACACCTTTTATGTATACTAGCTTTTTGTTAAATGTCTACTTCCAGCTTTTGTGTTACATGCATACACTGTTTTGAAGGTTGAACTTTTATGCAGTTGTTTCTTGTCATAACCATTTGAGCCTTTGTCACATCTTACAAAACTTTTTGTTTTATTGAAAACCCACAAAAAAACAAAACAAAAAAAAAAACAAATACATCCCCAATACATCCTAAAACCTATTAACTCAATACCAACACAAGAAACTGTGTACATCTTCAAATATTGACATTTTGCCCTCCTAATAGGAAGAAATGACCCACACTGACAGCCATACTTAGACTTGAGTTAATCTAAAAAAAAAAAAGATTATCCATGCTAAGACGCATGGTGCAGCCTGTGCTTCTACTAAGTGCTGCTTGGTTTTGTCTTATCTTTATAGGTCTCCCAGCTGGGAAAACACCCAAATAATTGCAAAGAACATTATCTCTAGCTAATTTCTCTTCTCAGCTTTCTTTTTACTAACCAATTTCTCTATATCAGATTGTGGCCAGTTTCTATTTATCAGATTGGCTCCATGGAGACATGAGGACCAGATACATAACTGCTACTAAGCATATATTTATTTGCTAGAAAAATGTATAATATTCAATATTCCTTTTCATTTACTTGTCTTTTCTCAAAACATGTTACCAAATAAAGCTAAGGGCCTTAATCCAGTCATTCTTCCATGAGAAAAAAAAACACATTCATTTTTCTTTTGTCATTTTTTTACGTTTCAGTGCCTACATTTCTTAAAACTAAACAAGATGAAAGAGAGAAGAAGGGAGAAAAAAAAACAGGAGCCCCTGTTTGCAATAGTATCCCCATTATACTTAAAAACAACTGAGAAAACTTAACTTTATAGCATGCAAAGAAAATCACACACTGTTAAAATAGTAGTATTAAGAAAAAAATGTTTACTTAGAGTTAACTTTCTCCTTCCTCTTCCCCTTCCCTAAATATTTTACCAAACATTAATGACATGAAGTAGGGCATATAGTTTAGAGTCCCCCACAAATTCAACAAAGTCCCAAAAAGCCCAGTATTTCCAGATTTTCTTGTTCTGTCATATTTTACAAATATAATTATTGCTTTGTAATCCCACATTAGTCACTTTCCAAGTTACTGGATTTATTCCTGTTCATCTCTATGTCCCGAATCCTGTCTCTGCTTCATTTCCAATATACTCTTGATTCTCCTAGTCAATCTTGTGCTCCCTTCTTTCCTCCAGCACTTTCTGTTGAAACATTGCAAAAGGTTCCACTAGCACAGTCTCTGTGTGGTCTTTATTACCAGAAGAACAAGAAGCAGAATCTCCTTCTGTTTCACAGCTTACTTTTTGTTGAAAAACTTTTGTATTTCCTCCTTAGCATGTATTTCATCAAAAAAATGATTTTGTCCCTCCATGAAAGAATATTTTGAAGATAGCTGGGTACAGCAGTTTGAATCCCATGCCTGGTTCTCGACATCCCCTGAATAGTGGAATAGATTTACTCCTCCCCTGCCTGGTGTACAATGAGTAGTCATTCTCCAAAAACACTCTACTGTCTCCCATTTATAATACTGTGTCCTTCTGCCACAATTTTGTTAGACTCAACTTCTTCTGCTGGTAGGATTGAATCTTTACTATTAAAGGTCTAGGTTACATTCTCATAGCCATGTTTGCAACATACACATTATGTGCCCTTTCAGTTAACAACTCCGTCTGTGGAATACCAGTCCAGCTGCTTATTTGTGCTTTCATAAAATTAGTACAGTCAGCTCCTTCCACCTTCTCTGGTACAGCTAAAAATATCAGATTTTCCCTATGTGCTCTGTCCTCTAATGCTAGTATTTTTGAATCATCTCTTCTTGAGCAGTCTCATATTCAGCCAGTCTTTTCTTCATTTCAATCTGTGATTTTTTTGCAGTTTTATCACCTCATCTGAATATCTGTTTAAAGCTTCTTCCATTTTTTCTAGCCTTTTGTTGTTTGAGTTGGTAAAAATTAATGAAACACTGATGGAGTATATCAAGTCTGTTTGTAGTTGTCTTATGCTTTCCTTTAGGTACTGGAAGTCATCTCTGGAGCTTGCACTGCTTTTTTCTCAACAGCTGCAGTACTTTTCCCAGTTGGTATTGTTTCCCCCCTCACCTTTTGTAACTATTTTTGCTTCAGGTCCTTGGTATTTCTTTTTTCCTGGCATCCAGTCAGAAGATCACTAGCCAGTTACTGACATTTACCCAGAAACACAAATATCCATGCCCTTCTTTGCTGATTTCCCATTTTCACATTCTGACAGCTAGAATTAAGCTGTTACTCAATGTGCAGTGATCTTGGAATTATCCACCAGATCCCCTTGTTATCATAATGGCAATGACTCTTGCTCTAATTTTAAGCCTAATGAATGAAACTTTTTTTATTAGTCAATGATAGGTATGATGGTAAAGCACAGCCCATCTAGGACCAGCAATTTACTAAGGTATAATGTAACTAAAAAAGTTGTTGTTCTCTGCACTGTGTAGTGTAGTAATGCTACACAGAGATTTCTCCTGAACACAATATACTATGTGCACCTATATACCATTCACGTAAGCTGACACGCATCATTGTACCGCTCTTCATTGCAATGATCTATGTCTATGAATTGCAGTAATTAGTTGTGGCATTCTAAACATAGTGCACAGATTGCATGTATGCATAACCTTGTTTGTTTTGTGTATTCTACTATCCTGAAATTTACATCCATCCCTTCTGTTTTTAAATTATACTGTGCACTGAGGATGTTTTGCAGTACATCTACAGTACTCTGCATTCAGCCACCACTATCTTCATAAAGTTCTCCATATCCTTTTGATTCATTTGGAATGTGTAGAGCTGCAGCTAGCTATTCTGGTGCTTAATACTGTCCTCTGATCAGGTGCCCCCTCACTTATAGCAAGCAGCTGTTACACTTTATGGGACACAGAGCACTACAATGCTTCAGTTCTACCCGCAATTGCAATATTGGCATTCAATGCTGCTAACACACTGAAGATTGATTGGGATCTTCCAATCCCACTCCCTAACACTTTGTGCCCAGGGTGACTGCCCCTTTTGGCCCATCCTATTTATACCTCTGGGAATGTAATCCTCATTTTAACATTCACTACACTGATTATCCATTTATACATGTGACATACCCTTTCTCGGATGTGTTAGTAATTCATTTATACCATAACTCTTCATTACAGTTTTGCAGTTTGTGTTTTCATTGCATAGGTTAGTCAAAAAAAATGGAAGTTTATCTTGGTGACAGACTTCCCTGTTTTCCCTAAAATAACTTGTAAATGAGAAGCAATGCATGCTTCCAGAAATAACAGTAGTACATATTTGAGAGGGGAAGGGGATTCTACAAGAGTGGGCACACTGCACAGTCATATAACATAGTTGTGTGAACAGCAATAAATGTTACATATTTGTTGCTGTGTTGAGGCACAGTAACAATGGGAGTGTGGACCGTATTTGTATCTGTTGGTAAAGCTCACACAGACTCATACAACATGTGCATATACCCCAGTGTACTCTTCCAGGCTTGTGGGTTTATAGCAATGGTCCATTGAATATGTTCCACCCTATATGGGGAAATGAGTGTGACTGTTAATGCACTGGGTAATAGCAGTACAATGTTCTCCTTACTTCATCTTTAGCCGTACCCAAGAGTAATACATTTCTGCTCCAATGGCCATGACTGAGATAGATATCTAATGTGCATTTATTAAAATGAAGGGATCTGATCCCCCTTCCCACTGTTGGGAGATGTTTCTTCATCTATATGTTGTGTGGGAAATTAGGAGCGGTTGTCCTACTCTGCTTATGCTGTGTCTGCTATAATGTGCAACATTTTGATAACATTGTATTCTTCCATTTTAATGTGGTATCAACTTAACATGCTCATTTTCTTACTCCGCCGTGTTATGTTGAGCAATGCAGCAGCTTTACAGGCCATTTGGGACATGTATTTACATTTTGGAGTGATTAGTCTGCATTTCCAGACATGTCTTTTCTGTCTGTAGCAGAACCATGTACTTGTTAGGTTTGGCCTTTATGAATGAATACCAAAGCAGCCAGATCTCGTTTGCATAGATGTCTATATTTGGACTTTTTCACATACCTTATGGTACTTAACAGAACTGATTCTGCATTTGATAAGATAATTATTATTTTTTTAATTGCATACAACTCTGGTATGTGATTTTTTTTCATATAACAGCCTTACATACTTATGCACTGTGTTTATAAAAACTGTACAACATTAAGAGTGCTCCTATTGGTGTATTTCAACAAGGTGATGTAGGCCTGTCTCTGGGTGCCTTGTATTAATGCATTATCTAGGATTCTTTCCCCATTACTGAAATTAAAATTTTTATGGTCTAATGACTTTATGTATAATTAAGACATTTCATTACAGAAAAAAATTCAAGTAAAAATAAGACATTGGTTTCTGAGTTTATAGTGACCCCATTCATGTTTTTTTTTTTTTAATCTAGAGTTTTTCTACATTCAATTTACAGGATGCTAATAGGTTCATAGGTAGGTACTAGGCTATTGGCCCTAGGGCCTATATAAGCCTAGCCAAAGGTACCCTGGCTTTTGCCACCCAAGAAAATTATTTTCCTGTGCCACTGTTGAGCAGAGCCACAGAAGTGATCCCCAGGGTGAATTTCCTATCTCCCATCCAATCATCAAGATTTTTCTTGAACAGTGCTAATGAGGAGCTTTGTTTGATATAGATAGGTAGTTTTTTTCCAGAGTATGGGAAGTCTCTGGGACAGGAATCTATCCCTCCAGCATGTTCTGTTTATTGTGGTGACGAGGTTTAGGTCACTAGAGCGTGTAGCTTGTAGGGATTGGGATTTCTTTAAGTAGAGCATGTCTAAAAGCTCTGGGTTTGATATAGCTTTGTGTGTTAGGCAGAGATCGCCTCTGAGTAGGCGATATGCAACGGGGTAAAGCTGCAGTTATTTGAGACGGTCTGCATAGGTCATCTCTTTGAGGCTGGTAATCCTCTTTGTGAGGTATTTCTGTGGCCTTTCCAGTTGTTGTAGATGTTTTGTGAGGTACATACCAAAAGGGGCATTGTACTCTATAATGCCAGGCAAACATATTATTTATTCAAAATGTTGGGAAAATGTCAATATACTTGAAGTTTCCTGACCTGATAATTTACAAAAAAGGGGTGCATGGCAAACATTTCAACTTTCCAATTTGAACATAGACCCTTACAGTCAGAGGATCATGCATAAGATCTTAACTGATAAAAGGGATTACTTTAATGGAGACAAGCCCCCTGCACCTTGATTAGCTGTATAAATTGTTTTGTATATGTGATATTGTGTTCAGTTTAGAGGTCATTATTGCTTATAGAAAGGAAAGGTACTTACTATTTAAAATCAAGTCTTTCTCAGCTCTCAGTTAAATTCATAATGATAATAGATTTGCATTTCAAGGGTCTTTGTACCCATGTTTAATGTCTGCAGGTTGATAGGTATGCAGCCACCTTTTAACAAAGTAATAAATAGACAAAAAAAGCCTTAATGATCATTTGATGTAGATTTCATGTTTTATGTTTAAAATAAATCTGTGTTGTGTTTAGTAAATAAGACAGCAAAAAGTCAACTAAGCCACTTAATTTTAATATAATGTTTACACTTGTTAAATTATTATCAGTAGTTTAAGTAATTATTATTATTATTTTTTGTTTTTTTTTGCTCTCATACTTCCCTGACCATCTAGTCTTCTTATGGTTGTTGACTTGCAACATTCATTTCCCAAGACTAAGAGACACTGTGACCCAGTTTTTTTCCCCTGGGGTGAGGGTGAATCAACCAGTATTGCTGTCATTTGCTGGGCTGGGGGCAGGGTTCTCTCTCTGTAGTCTTAACACCCCATGAATCCCCCAATAGCTTTTCTCCCGAGAGGGTATACAATGGACATAAAGTGGGACTTCTGTGAGTGACATAAGCCTACAGGTATCACAGACTCCTCGAAGAAAAGCAACATGTATTTCCCTATTCCCCACCAGGGAAATCAGTGCAGTTCAGTTTATATGAAGTGGGTTTGTGCCACTCACCTCCCAAAGAAAAAGGCAATCCTGGTAGACCCCATTATTATTTTTCCTATCCATCCATTTCATGCTGGTGCCCAAAACAGGTAATCAAACTTAGATTACCTGGGTAATAGTCAGGGCTTTATCCCTTTATACCAACAGGGCTGGCTAGTTATTATTATTATCTTCAAATCAAAAGTTACTTTTTCATTTCCTCTTTCAATTTAAACAGTTACTGGTTATGCTCTAATTGTTTCTGTGATTACGTTCTGTTAACAGTATGTAGGAATTCTTATCTTTGTGTTTGCTTTCTGTTTACACTATTTATGAATTCAGAAAGACAAAAGTTTAGACAATTTATTATTGGATTGCTATTCTGATTTAATATTCATTGAAACAATATCTTTTAGACACTGATTACACTTCCAGGTTTTTACACCTACATTGCTTATTCTGTATTAGCAGCAACTTTATTTTGCAATTTTGTATTTTGTTTGATATTATACCAAGCATGACCTTGGCCTCTTATACTTTCTACCTCTTGTATTCTTTTGTCCTTTTCCTTCTCTTTTTATATTTTTCTAATTTTAGTATAATCTAATTAATTAAAAAAAAAAAAAAAAAAAGGAAAAACGCAGTATCTCAGAGGGGCATTGTGCTTACTAGTGGGATTGATTAATGCTGAATATAAGAGAACAATGACCTCTTTAGACCTGGATGATATTCCACGTACAATTAATTGTGGTAAGAAGAAGAAGGATTTTCTGACTACTGGTGTCATGTGATAACTGAAAGAGAGGGAATTATTAACTCATGAAACAAGGTCTTTAAGGATATTTTCATTTTCAAGTAGGGTATTGTCTATGATGTATGATAGGGTGGGTCTATGGAGTATGATAGGGTGGGGTTGTCTACAAATGTGACAATACTGTACTTTCTACAACCAATTTGAACTCATTTTCCACACATTAGTTATTTATGATCTTGCTGGAAGGATGAGGGTATCAGAGGAGGACTTTAATATTAGCTCCTAGTTTGCAATTGTCTGCAAATGTAGTTAGCGAGAGGTCTTAGTTGTTGGTCTGGAGATACTTTCTGATGAGGCACCACTACTTATACAGTCTGGGTTCTATTTTTTAAACATTTTGCCACATAGGGATCTATGTTTACAGCATTACGCTTAATTACAATGATGTCATGGGGGTATGGTGCAAATACCTTGACCAGGTCAAGATATGCCATATGAACAGCAGGACCACTATCAGCTGCCTGTGCAGCACTCTCAAAGAAGTTAACCAAATTCATTAGATGGGATCATCTTTTGACAAAGCCAAGCTGTTGCACGTCAAGTATAATGAGATCTTCTGATATTATAGTTTATCAGGTATGTTATAATATGCTGTATGGCTTTGCAGAGGAAGCTGATCAAGATGATGGCTGTATAATCCTTGTAGTGCACTGAACGTCTGGATAAATCCTGCAACTACACTTAGGTTAGGTTGTTTAAGCATGGCTGTGCCAGGATGTACTTAGTGTTTATTCAACAAGGTATATTGTCAAGCAACATGGAGTACTTTTGGTCTTGGAAATGGCTTGAGTACAAATTTGTTTGCAATAATCAGGAGTTTAAAAGACTGAGGGATATATGGACTTAAGAAAGAAGTTTCTGGGCTAAAATTAACACTGAATTTGTTTGATAGTATATTGGCAATGTCTATTAAGCCAAAGTAGGTGGTACTATTCCTTAGTTTCCTAATGTAGCTGAAGATAGATTTATAATTTTCTTTAGCTTCAGATTCCAAACCTCTGTTCATGTGTTGCTTTGCACCACCTAACAGTATTATCCCAGTTTTTAATAATATTTCTGATGCTATGTTTGACATGAGGGTTTCTGGATTTGCTGTTTACTTTAATGAGTTTTTTCCCCTTCATTGTAAAATTTATATATGTTGGAGGACCATCAGAGGTTAATTTTTGAATTTCCCATTATATTTTGTTCTGATTGGGATTGCCAGCTCTATAAATTCACATAAATGGACATAGAATGCCTTCATGAACCTACCTGCTGTGTCATAACTGGAGTCAATGCTGCCATGAGTGAATTTTGAAACTTCGTCATGAAATTTGATGCAGTTAGCACATTTGAAATTGTATAATTTTGAGAAATTAGATGGAGGGGTTTTGGAGATTTTGAACTAGTTTATGGTCTGATGTAACTTTGGAAGAAGATAATATGGGAATAATACATAAAATCTCTATATTTATAAGGACCAGATCAAGACTATCATGTCCTCTAGTGGGTTTGTTAGTTATTTGATACAGGAGTTTTTGTTTATTAAATCTAAGAACATCTGGACATAGTCCATATTGGAAGTTTAGGTGCTCTAGATCATTGAGGGGTAAATGAAGTCTAATATAATGGATTTCTTGTTTATAGAGAGATCATCGAGTATATTTAGGACTCTTCGATGATTATCTGGGAGCATGCAGAGTTTCCTATAGTGGGCTATATGCAGACACTGTTCTTTTCTTTTTGGAGTGTTCTAAAGTTCAATGAGCTTCATGTGTGTGTCTCCAAGAATCTGCCTGGAAGTGGCATGGTTCGTAACAAATATGGAAATATCACCAAAGTTACCATTGGGGCTGGTGGCATGGAATGTGCAAAACATAGGCATGGAAGGAGAACCTTCTTTAAATGTACACCATGACTCACTAATTAAACAAATATGGATGTGTTTCAAGACTGTGTAATTTGCTGTTGAAATTTCTGGTACTGAGCAAAACCACTTTAATGTGATACATTACTGGTTTGCTACATGTGTGTAGTTGGACTGCCACTACAAGGATTCTGCCTAACAAGGCTCCATGGAGGCTGGGAAGGCTTTCACTACTACGCAGAAGCCTTGAAACAAGTGGTGCAGTCATCCAGCTGGGTCAAACATCTTGTCTCATTCTGACATATACTGGATCCCCCTGGAATGACGCAGACTATTTAACAAGTTGTTGAAGCCGATTATTGTACTTTTGAGGAACAAATATACAATAACAATGAATTAAACCTAAAATAAGCCAAACCTTTTTTCTATTTGTTGGTCTGGGATATTCTGCCACTTCTTCTGTTTGTTGCAACTGGCTTTAATGAAAATATCAGCATCTTGTCTGTCATCTGTGAACTCCAGTCAAAATTGTTTGGGTTATATAAACAGGACGTTATATATTTCTTGGCAATTAAAGTTCCTAAAAAAAAAAAAAAAAAAAAGAAGGAAAAGAAAAGAAAAGAAAAAAGAAGCCCCCAAACACCATATTCCTCTGAGGCCAAGACAAATTCCCCACATACTTACATGAGAGCAGCCATGGTCATCAGTTTAATGATTTACTGAGTGCCAGGGTTCATGGGTAGATACTAGGCTATCTGCCCTAAGACATTTATAAGCCTAGCCAGAGTGTATTTGGCTTCCGCTTCCCTATTAGATTAGCCTACTGTGCCTCTGTAAAGTAGGTCACAGAAGGTACCCTTTTAAGATTAGTTTACTGTGCTTCTGTCTAGCAGGGACACAGAAGAGATCCCAGGAGTGAATTTGAGATTTCCCATCCACACGTCCAGATTTCGCTTGAAGAGGGTCAGTGAGGGGCTATGTCTAACATGAATTGGGATTCTATTCCAGAGTGAGGGGAGCCTCTGGGAAATGAATCTGTTCCTTCAGCATGTTCTATTTATTTTTGTGCTTAGGTTTAGGTCCCTGGAGCGTGTAGCTCTAAGGGACTTGGATTTTTTGAGGTGGAGCATGTCCATTAATTCTGGGTTTGACATGGCTTTGTACGTCAGGCATAGATCGCCTCTGAGTAGGTGGTAAGCAACTGAGTAGAGCTGGAGTTTCTTTAGTTGAGCTGCATAGGACATCTGTTTGTAGCCCATGATCCTCTTGGTGAGGTACTTTTGGGGTCTCTCCAGTTGCTGCAGGTGTCGGGTAAGGTACATCCCAAAAGGGGCATTGTATTCAATTATGGGCCTGATGAGTGACGAGTAGAGGGGCACAATGATCTCTCTTGATCTAGATGCGAACCCTTTCATGATAAGGTGGGCTATATGGAAGGTCTTTCTGACCACTTTGGCAACGTGATTATCAAAGGAGAGATTACTATCTACGTTGGTCCCCAAATTTCTAATTACTTCTTCCGTACTTAATGAATTACCACCTATGTGGTAATTTGTAGGCACCTTGTTTTTCCCAAAGGGGATGACTATGTACTTTTTAGCATTTAGCTTGAGGCAGTGGCTCTGGCACCAAGCATCCATCTCTGTGAGACCCTTTTGGAGGATGCTTGTGTCAGCTGGAGATTCGATTATGGCCCCCAGTTTGCAGTCATCTGCAAACTTTGTCAGCCATAATCCCCCTGTGTTAGCCTGAACCTCAGAGAAGTATATGCCAAACAAGAGAGGTCCCAGAACTGAGCCCTGTGGGACGTCACTTGTAACTGGTTTGGATTCGGACATGGCACCTGCGATTCTGACCATGTGGGTTCTATCTCTGAGCCAGTTTGCAACCCATCTTGTGATATAGGGGTTGATATTTAAGCTGGTAAGCTTATTTATGATGCCCGAGTGGGGTATTGTGTCAAAGGCTTTTGTGAGGTCCAGGTAGGCTGTGTGGACTACCTTGCCCTCATATATGGCTTTGGTAACTGTTTCAAAGAAATCAACTAGGTTTAAGAGGCAAGATCTGCCCTTAATAAAGCCGAATTGGGTAGGGTCCAGTGTCTTGAGGCTCCCAATGTCTTTGTTTATGAGTTCCATGATAATATGCTCCATAGCTTTACAGAGCAGACTAGTCAGGCTTATGGGGCGATAGTTCCCGGGGTCCGTTGTGGCACCACCTTTGTGGAGTGGGACCACTGTAGCTGTATGCCATTCTTTGGGTACATATCCTGTAGTAAGGCTAAGTTTGAACAGTGACTTAATGTGAGGGTTCAGTTCTTCTTGGAGCTCATGTAAGACACAGCCTGGGACACCGTCCGGTCCCATAGATGCTGTGTTTTTTGCTTTGGAGAGGGCAGCTTTCACCTGTGCATCTGTGATGTCAGGGAGGTTACATTCAGTTGGGATAGGTATTTGCTCCTTTGGGGGGGGAGGGGGGAGAAGTTTGCACTGAATCTGTCTGCCAGGATGTTGGCTATGTCTGTAGGTTCGGTATATTTTGTACCGTTATGCAACAATTCAGAGCATATCTGGGAGTTTCCACCCATGTTTCTGACATAACTAAAGAAGGCCTTGTGATTATCTTTAGTGTCTAGGGCAATTTTTCTTTCAAAACTGGCCTTTGATGATTTTATGAGGGATCGAAGTTTCTTGCTAATACTGATCAGAGATGCCTTCCCTTTTTGGGATTTTGCTCTGTCATGTAGTAGCTTCCTCCTTCTGTTTTATAGCTTATTTATGGCCGGGGTCCAACAGACCGGTCTCCTGTTTTTGAAGGAGTCTTGGTTTTATTTGGGATAGCACGATCCATGCATTCCTGCAGGTGCTCATAGAATGCATTTGTAAAGGATTCTGTGGATTGGGCTGTATTATCCTCTGGCCCGGGGCTTTGAAGGATTCCACCTCAGTCTTGAGAAGTGCAAAGTTGGCTTTTGAGAAATTCTTTACAGTGATTTCCTTGGCTGGGGGTGCGGACGGGATATGGATGTCCAGGGAAATTTGTTTATGGTCTGATCTTACCAATGAGGGGTTTACCTCTGGTGTGGAACATAGAGTCCCCATGTTGGTGATGACCAGGTCCAGTATGTTGTTCCCTCTTGTGGGAGTGGTGACCAGTTGTTCCATTGTGTTAGAGTTTATAAATTCAAGGAACCATTGGGCGAGGGTGTTTGGGCTTGAGTAGTTTTCCCAGTCAATGTTTGGGTAGTTGAAGTCACCCAATAACATAGTGTTTGGAGAGACCTTCATATTCTCCAGTGTTCTCAGGAATGCCAAGTGGGGTTCCTGTAATAGGGATGGTGTTCTGTAGCAGGCTACAAACTGAAAGGCAGTTTTGCCAACTGTTAGTTGCACATGAATGGTTTCCGATGCTTTGTGCAGTGCCACTAACCTGGAGGTGTAGGTATCTTTGATGAATATAGATACTCCCCCTCCTTTTGTGCTTCAGTCCGAGTTTTGGGGCCGAAATGCATGGTATGAGTTATAACCTGGTAGTGCTGGGGTGCTGTCAGGAGCCTTGAACCAGGTTTCTGTTACTGCACAGACATCGATTTTCTCCATACTGAGGAGAGCCTCAAGTGTGTGCATCTTGAGGATTAGACTTCTGGCATTGAGTAGCATTACCTTTAGTTTTTTTATCCTTGGGTTGTCTATGGAGGTGGGTTTGTCCTTTGAGCCTTGCCTAAAAAAGGCACTATGGGGTGGAAAGAGCCTTGGCCAGTATATGAAAGCCTAAGGGTGACAGGTGCAAGCCGTCCCTAGCAAAGCAACGTGGCTTGTCGAGCATGTCATCCCAGGCTGACAGACACTGGATCCCCTTTGAATGATACCAATACTTTAGCCAATTGTTGAAACTGATCATTTTGTCTTTATACTGTGGCATCATTCTTGGTGAGGGCAAGATGCTACTCAAGGTCAGGGTCATACCAGCCTGGGCTACATGGTCAGAGAGCTCTTTTATGTCTCTTTTCATGTAGTCCAGGGAGGTACGTCTCAGGTCATTCACACCAGCATGGACAATGATGGAGTCATACTTGTCCTTGCTTTGGAGTGACCTGAGTGCTTGCGTTATGTGGTGAATCCTGGCACCTGACAGGCAGCTTACAGTGACCTTCTCCTTGTTCAATCTGGTGAGCAGGACGTCAGTGTGCCGGACAATAGAGTCCCCTATAACAAGTGTATCTGGTGTGTTGTTTGGCCTTAAGGGCTGTGACTGTGAGGCACACTGATTTTGTGAGATATGTGATTTGTGGGTATTGTTGAGGGGTGGCTGTTGCTTGGATATCTGCTTAGGAGGTCTTTGCTGTTTAGGCAGATTTTTATTTAGAGCATCCGAGTATGTTTTTGTGTGTTTATGTGTTGGGTATGCAGATGCAATAGGTCTGTGTGAGACTGGATTTGTGGTGTGGGTGGTTACCTTTTCCTCCTGACTGACTGTGCCAGGCGGGTTGAGAGAGCTCTGCCTCCAGTTTGGCTGTGTAACTGCATCTCTCACATGTATTAGAGTTTGTTGGAAGGAGGAGAGGGTTGTCTGTGTACATAAGGCAATTGTAACATTGCCTCAAAATTCCCAGATTCACCAGTTGGACTAGAGAGTAACCTTGAAACTGACTCTTGGACATACCAGATTAGTATAGGGAACTGTTTTTTACTGATCAGATTAGGGAAGGGAACTGATTTTTCACTTGATCAGGAAGGACCAATTGGGAGCCTAATATTTATGAGAAGTCAAGGAGGGTGTAGTGCTTTAGTTAGTGTTTCCTTATAAGAGCTGACCAAGGGCAGGGCTTTAGAAAGAGAATAGAGTGATTACTTTGAGAGTTTGAACATTCTAAGGGAAAAAGTGAAGAGCAGACTTTGTGGAGCCTGGAATAGTTTAAACTCATAGATAAAAGACATCACTATGGACAGAATTCAGTGATCTAATGAAACCTTTCTTGCACAAAATAAGCAAACCAGCAAGCAAAGCCAGAATGAGCAGTGTGCAGAGTGTTGCATGTCTTCTACTACTGGACCTATACCAGCGATCCTGCTATTCAAATGTCCTTGTAGGGACAAAATACTTGTCTGGCCAAACCATGGGTGCCAACACATGAAGTGGATAAAAAAAGAAACTACAGAAAATAAAAAAAAAAGGTTACCTGATTCTCTTGTTTCACGGCTTCTCTATATTGGCTATAGCCTTTGCTGCACCATAGTGCCTTTTTAGGCAGAGTCCAGGTAATGGACATTCCAAAATAGCAAATATAGCAAAGTATAAATGCTCGTATGTTTTCCTTTCTCCAGGAACAGACTGCATTGATAACAAATTAATAGCAACTCAAATATGAGAGTTTATTCAGTGCAGAACCCTGTGACGTACGACATTAAGCAATAATGATCACTTTAACTCACAACACACTCACCACTCATTGTTCAGTTAATGAAACAGTTGTACCTTGTATAACACTTGTGGTATTAGATAAAATGATTAGGGCATGGACTCGGGTGTGACACCCTGTCAGCAAATTATAGTACTACCGGGAGGTTGCTTCATAGACAGATACCAATGCCTAGAAATTCCCAGAAAACCAAAAATAATAATGGTTATCGAAATGACTCCTTGTTCACCCCTTACCTGAAATAATAAAGAAAACACTGTTTTGTTTCATAGGTAATCTAAAGAATAGGATATAATTGTATGTTTTAAAAAAATAGTTCTCCCAACTAATAAAACTGTTTTACAACAGAATATAGGCATTTGATATAACAGTTTAAAAGCAATTTTCTAAATTATCTTGTTGATCAGAGTGTTGTGGAAAATCTACTGATAACATATGTGAAACACTTGTAGTCCAAAAAATGGCAGGTAGGTATAAAATAAGATTTCCCCTGTATGTGAGGCTGTATAAAAATATAATTGAGAAGCACTGGGAAATTTTGATGACAGACAAAGAGATTAATTCCTTACTGGAACCTAGACCAAGTTTTGCACATAAGAATATGCACTGTTTAAAGAGAAGACTCTGTTATTTTAAGAATGAAAATATAAGGAAAAGGAATGGACAGACTTGTCCATGTGGGAGATGTTCCATGTGTAAATATATAAGTAACAGTAATAAGTTTGTACATCCTGACATGGGGAGGGAATATGTATTTAACATTTCAGCTACATGTGCCTCAGAACACATTATTTATTTAGTCCAATGTTCAGTATGTTTTTGTTTCTATGTGGGAAAACGGACCTTTAGAGATTGTATCAAGGATCACATGTATCAGATACAGAAAAAAAGTGATGTTAGTGCATTATCTAAACACATTAGAGTGAATGACAATACACACAATTTTACTTTTTTAGTTATAGGTAAAATATATGACAACATCAGAATGGGGGACATTAGAAACAGGACAGAACAGCTTGATGCAAAATGGATTATAAGACTGAAAGCAGATTCTGGGCATGGGTTAAATAACAGGATACCCATAAGACCAAAACTTAAAGCAAGACAATTGAATAAATGAAATGTTAAGTCATTTTATGACACGCTTACTTATATAAAGTATTTCAGGTTTTTAACTGTATATGTTTATATTTGAGCACATTTTTATGTCTGTATATTTATATGTGCATTTTTTTATACATGTATTCTTTATACATGTGTTTTTTAGGGTCTATATTATATCATCGAATGCTTAAAAAAGCGAACGCTGATTGATCGACATAATTTAAGTGAAAGCTTACAATCTTGAACTGTCAGATCAGTGATTTTTTTTTCCCAGGGAAAAAAATCGCTGATCCAAAACGCATACATACAACACAAGCACACCAAACAAACAGAAATCCACACACATACACCTAAAATCTGATACCTAACCCTACACTAAACTATGCACACACCACTAACTACCCACTTACCTTAACCCAAACCCTAACCCTAATGTCCGTCACTATCGCACACTCACCTCACCCTCTCCCTAACCCTAACTCACTTAAATCCGCCCTAACCCTCATGTCCATTCAATCGCACACACTGCTAACCCAAGCCCTAACCCTAACTCACCTAAATCACCCTAACACTCACATCCACACAATCGCACACTTACCTGAATCCGACTGGTAACTTTCCACCATAACACTGAAAATACCGAAGCAACAGAAACAGACAACCAAATTCTTTCCCTAGGAAAAAATTCGAGTTTCTGCTGCTTCAATATTTTGCAGTTTCACGAAAATAAGTTCGATCAATCAGCGTTCACTTTTTTAAGCGTTGGAGAATATAATATAGACCCGCTTTTTATGTGCATGTTATGCATTATACTTTTTAGAATCATGTAAGGACTGAATATTTTTACTTAATGAAGAATGTTTCTTTAAGATGATTGTGATTTAATTAGTTGGTTCAACGTATATAAGATACATAGTAGACAGTATGCATTTGTATCTGAAGAAGCAGAAGTTATCTGTGAAAGCACTTATACGTCTGTGGTTGAATAAAGAAGAGTTCTTTTACACTGGAACTACATGCCATTTTTTGGACTACAAGTGTTTTACATTTTATTGCAGTTTTCCTGGTGGACTGAAGCCTCTAGTAAGGAAGGTGTGTTTTTTTACTGATAACATATATTATTAGTGCATTGTAGAAAGTGTCATATTTGTGAATAAAAATGCAGCATGTCTTGAAATGCTATGGCTGTGCTTTGAGTGCTAGTCTACTAAATGTCTTTGCTGAGAGCAAAACCTCCTGCCACAAAAAAAAAAAAAAAAGTGAGAGATAATGTTGTAAGTCTTGCCACCAGGTGACCTACAGGTGGCTTGATTCTATTGACAAAAAAAGGTATGAAGTCAGAATGTTTAAATGTTAAAAAAAAATGCTGGGGAAAGTCTTCAAGTAGTCTTAAGTTATGACAAACATTTATGGTGTTCATAGTCTGGGACTTCAGAGCTAAGTAGATGTTATCAGTGAGGAGCACCACTACATGTATATGCAAATAAGCTAAGCACAGTTTATATGTGCTAACTGCAAAGCATTAAGTACATACAAAGTACCACATGTTTTTAGATATAGAGGACGAATGTGGCAATGTAGAGTCACACTTGTAAGACATGAGGCAAGTGACAGACTCTGGAGCTTTTATTATTAAATAATTAAAAAAAATAAAGGGTTTTAAAATATTTTATATAGGGTATCCAGACAATCTGCTGGTTTGTTTAAAGAATGGACAGGAGGAGATAGGAAAAACTGAAAAAGGGGAAGACACAGCTGGAACACAGCAAGGGGATTGGGCTGGAGGAGATGGGAGGGGAGGGGAGAAGACAGGGTAGGGGAGGGCAGAGTAGAAGAGAGGAGGGGAGAGCAGAGGAGAGGAGGGGAGGGAAGGGAGAGGCACTATATTTTTGGTGGGAGATCCCAAGACTAGAGAGCCTCAAATGCTTCCACTGTCAGATGTTAAGTGGATAGGGTCCTGTGGTGGTGTGATGGTTGGCACCAACTGTGTCAGAGTGTCATGAACATGTTGAAGAGAGGCTTTAACTGTCTGAATCCATCCGTCCATGACATGCTCCAGCATGTACTCACCAAATCCCAAAGTCCTGTTGCAGTACGACTTGCCTGGCTGCCACAATTTTATTTTTATAAATCTTTATTGAAGTAAAACAGAATGTATAGGAAGTGGTTATGCAGATATGGGAGTACTGGTTTTGGAATTCCTTATGTGTACATGGAAAGAATGGTATGAAAATTGCTTATGTATACTTTGTATTGGAAGTGCTTATGTATACCTGGGAAGAGTTATTGATATCATGCTTAGGTGGGGTTTACATTTCATAGTCTACTACACAAACATATATGAACATAGTTCTGCCTGATATGCATTTGTTAACAGTAGTATACTGAAAAGACCCTTTATAGATACTTCATCCCAGCCAAGTGGAAGACAGCCATTGTAATCCCTTTGCACAAAGGTGGCACATCCACTGATCCAGGAAATTATAGGCCAATCAGCCTAACTAGCCTGATCTGCAAGGCCATGGAGCGGATTATCATGGACCTCATTAATAAGGACATTAGCAACCTCCAAACACTCGATCCCACACAGTTTGATTTTGTCAAGGGGAGGTCATGCCTGTTAAATTTGGTCAACTTCTTTGAGACAGGGGAAGATGGTGCACACCTCCTAACTTAACCTGGCCAAAGCCTTTGGTACTATTCCCTACTCAGGTATAATAGAAAAACTCTCTCAGCCATGCATCAATCCATATATTACCAGATGGGTAGCAAACTGGCTCACTGACAGAACCAACCTAGTCAAAACAAGGGAAGCTACCTCAAGCAGTAGACCTGTAATGAGTGGTGTACTCCAGGGATCGGTCTTGGGGCCTCTGCTATTTGGGATATAATTTTCTGAGGTGCAGGCCAAAACCAGTGGGCTATGCCCGACCATGTTTGCAGATGACTGCAAGCTGGGTGCTGTCATCGGTTCCCCTGGTGATGTGAACATCCTCCAAGAGAGTCTCACCCAAAAAATGAGTGGTGCCAGAAACATGGTCTCAAACTGAATGCCAAAAAAATGCATCATCATCATCACCTTTGAGGAGAGTGATGTCCCCACAAATTATCACATTAATAATAAGGTCCTAGGCATGCAGTCAGGTGTGAGGGACTTGGGCACCCAGGTTGATAGCAAAGTGACTTTTGACCACCATATTGCCTCCGTTGTATGGAAAGCTTTCTACATGGCCCACCTCATTATTCAGGGCATCTCCTTCAGGGACAAGGTGATCATAACATCCCTGTATTCTTCCCTTATAAGACCCAATGTTGAGTACAATGCCCCTTTTGGCATGTACCTCACAAAGCACATGCCACAGCTGGAGAGACCACATAGTTCCTCACTAGGAAAATTCAGGGCCTCAAACATCCACCCTACACAGATAGTTTGTAGGCCCTGTCCCTCTACTCAGTTTCCTACAGACTCTTCATAGGTGACATCTCTGTCTGGCATACAAAGCAATCTCGGAACCCCACATTGATGGGACTGCTGCATATCCGCAAGTCAAGCTCCATTCAAGTAACCTGCATGCACGACCTCATGTGACATTAACAGGACTCATTGGTGGGACAGAGTTGTGTCCCAGAGACGACTCCCCCTTCTGTGGAATAGACTCCCTGTTCATGTCAAGCAGAGTACCTCATTAACCCTTTTTAAGTGCAACCAGGATAACTGAATGGGGAACAGAAAATACACTCCTGGGATTCCACCGATGTCCCTGCTGGACAGTGGCATAGGGTGCTGACTTGTTGGAACATGGGCTAAATTCTTGGGTATGCTTGTAAGGGCCTCAGGGCCAATAGCCTAGTAACTTCCTATAATCCTATGATAAAAACAGTTAAAGGTAGAATACTGCAGTTATATACTGATATATCTCTTATACTTTTTAGCTGTAATGTACTGAATGTACTGCAGTGCTTCAGTTACAATCCTTTATAAATTATTTCCATATAGCTATATCTTTGTGTGTATATGTGTATGTATATATGTGTGTGTGTATGTGTGCATATATATATATATATATATATATATATATATATATATAAATATATGTATAATGTGTGTCTGTATATGTATATATATATATATATATATATATATATATATATATATATATATATATATATATATATATATATATATATATATACATATATATATATACATATATATATATATATATATATATATATATATATATACACACACACACACACACACACACACACACACACACACACACATATATGGGTCTACTTTACATGGTCGACTTTTGAAAAAGTCGACTTTCTTATGGCCGAGACCATATGATCGACATTCGGAAAGACGACCATGTAAAATAAACACAGAAAACACAAAGAACACATACCTTAAAACTGTTAGCAGGGGGCAAGCTGCCTTGCATCCGCTGTGGGATGCTCCCCCACCCCCGTAACTTAAATATACAAACTCCGAGATCACACTACAGTGCGGAAGAGGGAAATTTTCCCATTCTGCACTGTACGGAGGTAGCGGTTCCCCATGGTCGGCTTTTCAGGAAGGAAAGGTTAGTTTGTTCTTGCTTTCTTGTATTTTGTGCTGCTTTACTGCCTCCTTCTATTTTGTATATTGCGATTAATTTTCTTTACACTTTGTTTTACTTGTATTCTGCTTTTAATTGCATATTTAAACTAGGAAAGAGACCACAGCTTTGTCTCTTGTGAGTCACACAGAATTTTTTTCCTTCACACTCCACCCTGGTGCTGTTGTGTTGTTAAGCTCAACTGTCTTTCTAGTTGCTTGCTTCTTATGTTAATTTGATGACATATCTTTTTCCCTCTCTTCTTTCAGTGGCTGTTGTGAGTAGACACAAAATTATCAGTTTTTGAAATCACTCCCCTTCTACTATTTAAATTTATTAGCCATCCCACTGTATTCCATAGAACCAGAATACAAAGTACCCACCTCTTCCAATATATCTTACTCTTTTAAAATTACTGGCTGTCCACTTAGATAGCTAAAGCTTACTTTACCCCCTTCATATCTAACTGCGTAGTGCATACTGCAACTGTTAGGATATTAACTCATTTTTCCGTCTTACCTTTAAAATCTGCAACATCTACTCCAAGACCACCAGTTACTGGAGAGCCCACATTCTGTCTCTCAGCAGTCACCTTGGGATTAATGCTTCTGTTTTGCTCCTGGTTACAGAAGGAGCATAGGAACAGCATTTCCTGGGGACCGCTAATTACTGGAAAGCCTAATAACTGCTTCATAAGTGCCAGTTTGGAATGTGTGCTTATGTTTTGCTCCTGGTGAGAGGAGGTGTAGAATGCATAGATTCCTGGCATTTTCTATTTGGTGAGGAAGTGTCTGTGCTTGACCTTCCTGATTTGTCTGGTTGCTATTAAAGGCTGTGGCCTGCTTCTTAATTTGGGTGGTACTACTCTTTTGCCTCAAGTGAGAGAAGATGCAAAAAGAACATTGTATCCCATTTGCGTGAAGCTTTGGTGAGACCAACACTAGTAGTAGTCAGGCAGTAACCATTCAGGTGGCTCCCCTCTTTTCATCATTCTTGACAAGTTAATTCTTTCTTTTAAATAAGTACTGCTTGATGTGCTTCTAACTTCAGAATATTTGCCTAAATACTTTATTCATAAATCATCAGGCTCAACTTATTAGTTTTCCCTCAAGTGTTTGGCAGTGCCCTGTATAGTCACAGACACCTTGAGTTGACATGTTACCTGTAAAAGCACCATTAAAATTTCACCAATACCCTGTTGCACATAGGACAACTAGTTTGCAATGACAAGCATTAGCCCCAGAGTTGCAAACCATATATCCCTGACATTACTTTATATTCTCACCCCAACTGTCTAATCAATAAAAGAAGAGTCTGTTGCTATGGATATGAACTTTCACACTATCTCCATTACCAGCTTGGTGGATATGGGCATCCTGAGGCAATGTAGAAATTGTCTCATGTTTAGTGGCAACAAGTTAATTCTTGAGCGAATTGATATGGTATGTGAGAGATATATTTACGCAATGTCACTGCAGGCAAAGCTCTCACATGAAAGCACTCCTAATGTCAATAAGGTTGCCATTGGTACACATGCACCCATCACACACAATTCAAAGCAGACACATAGACTCACATATGCTGAGGCACTTAAATATAAGCTTCCTAAACCCCAAAGCCTACTAGATGAAGTACACATAACAAACTCCCTCAGCAACCCCGAATGCAGTCTTTCAAAACAACACTCACATCAACACATACAGCCACATCTCATGGAGTCTCTACTTCTAAGCCCATAAGGGAAGCTGAAACAGAATACAACATTCTAGTCATTGGAGACTGCACTGTGAGACACACTGATGTCCCTCTCACCAGGCTGAGTAAGGATAAAAACGTTATGGTCACTTGCTTATCAGCGGCCAGGATCCTCCACATTACACACACACCGAGGTCATTGGTCCAGAAGTACCAATATGACTCAGTCATAGTCCATGTTGGTGTAAATGTCCGGAGGCATACCTCACTAGACTATATGAAGAGAGACATCATGGAGCTCTTGGAATATGTGTACCAGGCTGCTATGAGCCTAGCATTGAGCACCATTTTACCTTCACGAAGGATGATGCCACAATATGAACAACAGATGACTGACTTTAATAATTGGGTTAGTTTCTGGTGTCATTCTAAGTGGGTGAAATATTTGCCAGCATGGAAGGAGATGGTCAGCAGACCATGCTGCTTTGCCAGGGATGATCTGCATCTCTCCCTGTATAGGTTTTTGAATATTAGATAAAACATTGCCCTCCCCCCCATTATGCATTTATTTAGCCAATGCCAAACTGAAAGTACTTCTGACATAGCAAATCAAAACCAAGAAAATCTAAAGGAATTACTGCTCAATGCTAAGAATCTAAACAAAAAAATTCACTCCCTGGAAGCTCTTTTCACCCTAGAGAATGCCGATGCCTGAGAGGTCACTGAGACATGGTTTATAGCCATGGAGAGTACACCAGCAGTGAAAGGTTAGATCAGATACTACACACACAGGAGCTTAAGGTAGAGGTGTCTCAATTTACATCAAAAATAAATATACCACAAGGCTGGTCAAACAGGATAATGCACTTGAGCTTCTCCATGTTCATGGCCTATTGAGGCTGAAAATAATGACTGACCTTCACAAATCCAGTTAGATAAAGAAATTAAAATTGGTTGGGGTGTAGAAGTTAATCCCCACCACCACCACCATACATATGAGTTTATGTTAAGAAATATATAAAAAGATGCATTATTCATTTTGTTAATCAGTGACACTGAATTCTGCTTGCAAAGAAATCTGGAAATATTAAATCACTGAGTAAGTTTACACGCTTCTTGTAAAGATCTTAGTGCATCTCATTTCAGATGATGCCATGTAAAATTTTGTAAATCACATTTTTTTTCAAAATATTGATGAGAATATAGAAGTGGTAAAGTTTATTAATAACCTTATACACGACTTGTAATTCTAACCTTATACACAACTCATAATTCTGACCGCATACACGACTCATAATTCTGACCTTATACACGACTCATAATCCTGACCTTATACATGACTCATAATCCTGACCTTATACACGACTCATAATCCTGACCTTATACACGTCTCATAATTCTGACCTTATACACGACTCACAATTCTGACCTTATACACGACTCGTAATTCTGACCTTATACACGACTCATAATCCTGACCTTATACACGACTCATAATTCTGATCTTATACACAACTCCTAATTCAACTTATACACAACTCCTAATTCTAATCTTATACACGACTCATAATTCTAACCCTACACATGGCTCATAATTCTTCTCTTGCACATGGTACTCATGCCAGTAATAGTTTTGCCTGCCATGATACAACTTTTCATATGATGCCATAATGTGAATAAACTGATTCGTTTTGAAAGCTAGCAGCATGTGTGCAGTCTGTGAATGTAGCATGCTGATTTTTGAATCTTGTATCAACTGTTGATATTCCTTGAAGTAATCAAGACTCAAAACATATGTTATGACCTGCATCCTGAGCAGTTACAGTTGATTCCTAGAAAGCTGTATATAGTCCTTTTGTTAAAATGCAGTGCATATCATTATTTTTGGAAAGATACCAAAGATACTGGAAAGCAACTCTAGTGAACATTGACTTGTTTGAACACACTGCAATATGTAAATGTTAAAGTGAGATGTGATGCCACATATGTAATAGAAGAGATCTCTTGGGCCGACCACATGAATGAGTCTGGCACTACTTAATGTTTGTCACAGATTCTTTTGAATAAATGCTTTTATTATCACTGGAACAATCTGAGGTACTATTTCTTGCAGTGAGTTTCTTGTAGTATAGAGGGAATTATATGCACATGTGTGTGTTTAACTTGTACCCCTTTGTACAGAATGGCATATAGCCTTTTATGCAACATGCCATGGATGCTGTAGCTATTTAAATGCCCCCTCTTTCATAACAAGATGGTCTTTCATAGACTGGTGAAATAAAGAGTGATATTGGTCTCACATGCAAAGACATTTGCAAGCACATAAGTCTACAAAAGTGTCATGTTATGGGATCAGATCTCCTACAAAAGAAACGTCAGACGTCTATATATACAACAATCTTAAGCAGTCTGGTAATGCAAATGATATTTGGTTTGTGTTCTTGCCATGCCAAATACTGTACACTTTTTAACCTGGACTATCAGTGCCAGGTTATGCTTTTAGCTTTAGGGTAAATATAACTTCCTGTGGCAATAGATTGTACATGGTATTCAACTTGTCTGCTGTGGCAGTACTTCACTCTGTGGTAGTGTTTGTGAAACACTGAGGGCCCTTTGTATTTAACATGGTGACTAACAAAACTTGGCTGAAGTGCTGCCTTCAGCTTTCTGATGTTTCTGAAGTCCTTAGGCCTAACTGCCAGAAGCATTTTGTGTTGTGTGTGCATACATTCTAAACAGCTAGGGGTGACTTCTGGACAGGTTAACTGTTCCATAAATATTTACAAAATCATGATTTGTAAGATGTTTGTGTCTTGTCAGTTTTTTGAGTAAAACAACAGCTAGTAAATTGTGACAACAACAATGAACAGGACCAAAAGGGATGTCAGATTGTAGAAAATATAGAGCAGCTCCACAGCAATTTCACAAAATACTTTTATTCACTTTTCTAGCGCCTCGGTGAAACCACCTTCTAGGAATACAAATATGCAACTCACATCCTCCATTTTTGTACAGCCTATCCATCAATTAAACTCTAATAAGTTACAATTAAACATATAATGACACCACATTTAAAGTAAACTTTTCCAATTTAACTCATTATTTAGTTCTTTAGGGACCAATATTTTCTATTTTAAAATATAAATACATTCCTTATACATCAACTTTTCCTTCAATAACTGTTCATTTCCCCATTTGTAATTAATTTTTGCAATATAGAGCCCTGCAATAATGTACAATTACTATTATGTTCCCTTTTAAAATGTGCAGAAATTATCTTGTCTTGGTTAGTAAATTTTAACCTGCTTCTTTAAATGGACTGTAAATATTAAGTGCATGTTAAATGTTAGTGTAATAATGTAATAAGAATGTTAACCAGCTATTTACAGAAAACGGTAAATACTTACAAATATAAATACTGTACTGTTGTTTCTTCTGCCTCCTCATCTGTATTATATAAATATTGCACTGCTGTCTGCTCTGTCATCAGACTTGTATCACAAGTTGTGTATTTCTGTTCATGTATTAAATGTCCTGTTATTGGAGATTTTCTCTCTCTAGGTCTCTGCTGAAAATGGATTTTATGCCCAGCTGACTTTCCAGGCAAACAAATGTCAAAGAAAATAAAATAAATAAATAGATACACCATAAAATAAATGGAATGCAGCGTAGGCATTAACTTAAAATAAATAAGTAGATAAACACATAAAATAAATGGGATGCAGTGTAGACATTCACTTAAAATAAATAAATACATACACATAAAACAAATGGAATGCAGCATAGACATTCACTTAAAATAAATAAATACATACACACATAAATGTAATGCAGCATAGACATTCACTTAAAATAAATACACACATAAAATAAATGTAATGCAGTGTAAACATTCACTTAAAATAAATAAATACATACACACATAAAATAAATGGAATGCAGCATAGACATTCACTTAAAATAAATAAATACATACACACATAAATGTAATGCAGCATAGACATTCACTTAAAATAAACACGCACATAAAATAAATGGAATGCAGTGTAGACATTCACTTAAAATAAATAAATACATGCACACATAAAATAAATGTAATGCAACGTAGACATTCACTTAAAATAAATAAATACATACACACATAAAATAAATGGAATGCAGTGTAGACATTCACTTAAAATAAATAAATACATACACACATAAAATAAATGTAATGCAGCTTAGACATTCACTTAAATACATACACACATAAAATAAATGTAATGGAGCGTAGACATTCACTTAAAATAAATAAATACATACACACATAAAATAAATGGAATGCAGCGTAGACATTCACTTAAAATAAATAAATAGATACACACATAAAATAAATGGAATGCAGTGTAGACATTCATTTAAAATAAATAAATACATACACACATAAAATAAATGGAATGCAGCATAGACATTCACTTAAAATAAATAAATACATACACACAAATAAATGGAATGCAGCATAGACATTCACTTAAAATAAATAAATACATACACACATAAAATAAATGGAACGCAGCGTAGACATTCACTTAAAATAAATAAATACATGCACACATAAAATAAATGGAATGCAGCGTAGACATTCACTTAAAATAAATAAATACATACACACATAAAATAAATGGAATGCAGCATAGACATTCACTTAAAATAAATAAATACATACACACATAAAATAAATGGAATGCAGTGTAGACATTCACTTAAAATAAATAAATACATACACACATAAAATAAATGGAATGCAGCGTAGACATTCACTTAAAATAAATAAATACATACACACATAAAATAAATGGAATGCAGCGTAGACATTCACTTAAAATAAATAAATACACACATAAAATAAATGGAATGCAGCATAGACATTCACTTAAAATAAATAAATACATACACACATAAAATAAATGTAATGCAGCTTAGACATTCACTTTAAATAAATACATACACACACAAAATAAATGTAATGCAGCGTAGACATTTACTTAAAGTAAATAAATACATACACACATAAAATAAATGGAATGCAGCGTAGACATTCACTTAAAATAAATAAATACATACAGACATAAAATAAATGGAATGCAGTTCATTCACTTTATTTATTTATTTATATTTGTTGACTGGGAGTGTCTGACTGGACGTAGGCCCATTTTCAGTGGAGGCCCGGGGAGAAAAGCTCCACAGTTAAAATAAACAGACAGTAGTTACATTGGATTGCATAGCAAGTAACAATTTACATAGCAATTACTTACAACATATTTACAAATGAAGAACATAGTACATCAGTAGACAACTAGAATCTTTACCTGTGAGGTACATAACAGACATTAACAAGTGTTACAATAAGAAGTTCCTGCTGTATAATAAGTACTAGGCTTATGAGCATCTGAGCTTGCTATAATCAAGGTAGTTAGTGGAGTGGAAAGAAAGGTCATGGTTGGATGGGCTGGGTGATATTAGAGTGGGAGTTGCAAGGGCATAGCCAGCATGTTTTAGGTGCGCTTTTAGTAAAGTTTTGAAGTGGGTGCATGATGGTACAGAGGTAATTGTAGGTGGGAGGGAGTTCCATAATTTGGCTATGGCGCAAGAGAATAGTGCTTCACCAGCAGAGTTATTGGCTTTAGTGATCTGCAAGTGATTTTTGTTGCTGGAGCTTAGTGGTCTGGTGGTACTATAGGGTTGGAGTAGATTCTGGAGGGATGGGACATTTAGTGGAAAAAATAAATAAATACATACACACGTAAAATAAATGTAATGCAGCATAGACATTTACTTGTTTTATCCTGTTCAAGATCACAGTAAGGAGCTGGAGCCTGTTCTGGTACTCAATAAAAATAAAGCAGAGAACCAGCACTGGATGGAATGCCAGTCTTTTGTATGACAAACAGACATGCTCACATACTCGTCACATTGAATGCACACCTACAGCTTTAGTTCACTTACAGCATTTCTTTGGGATGTGGGAGGAATAACAAAACAAACAAACAATCAAAAGTAAACTCTTTAGTCTGGAATTGCTTGATCAGTCTGCGTAATTTTACCCTGTTTACTTTTCCATCAGCAATTTTATAATTACTGAAAAATCTAAAGGAGTAATACGTGTGAATGAGCGAGTGTGTGATGGTCATGCTGTCGGGGTGGTGAACATTAAATATCTGCATAACTCATAACATTCATTTTTAGAGGAGCATATGGTCTTTTTTTTTTTTTTTTTGTAAACCATGGGCAAGTCAGCTGTTTATATTTACCCATATATGCAACTATCTCCTTATTCAGTTATAGACACCACAATAGCATCAGGCGCATGCATGTTTATTAAAATGTTGAGTTATACCACCCTTTAACGGTATACATTGTGATAAAACTATTACAAGTGAATACCAGGAGAGCATAGCTCTCAACTGTCCAGATTTTTTGGTTTGTTCCTCATACGAATTGTGTTTTTTCTGGTAATTTACTGAGTACTAAAGTCACTAAATAATTACAGAGATTAGAGTTTTATACTTCATATTGTTCAGAAAATGCATGCTGATGCAAAACCTGTTAGTTGATAACAATGCCCATGCTTTTCATTTCATCTTTTATTTATTTATTTCCGAACCAAGCAGGTGGGTTAAAATTCCTGGGCCCTTTTTTCCAAGTCACTGTTGGTGGTTAAGTTGTCTTTGGGACTGGGAAATGTATATAAGTTCATAGGTACTTATTATACAGTTGATCTGTGAGGATAATAAGAAGCCTAACCATACAGTCTTGTAGTAGTTATCTCTTATATTTTGCATATGATTAACCCAGAGATGGCTGAGTAAAGATATTGTTGATCAGTGTACATATCTCTTTAAGAAACCTCCTGTGGGCATGTACTAAGTGTATTGATTACTGAGCATGTGCAGGGACAGAGTGCCATTTTGCAGTTAGATGTTGTAATGTAAGTATGTTTGTGTGTATGCTCCATCTGTTAATCAGTTCATTTATAGTTACTGAAGCTATTCATCCTGATGTGTTTTTATGTAATAAAGCTTCTTAAATGAACTACCCTGCCTGCTTGTCATCCTTGGAGTAAGGGACGAGTGACATGGTGTCAGAAGAGGCATATCTAAAGGCCAGAAAGAACTCTAGCTTCTCTGCATTGAGTTTGAGAGGCATCTGGCTACAGATGGTGGTATGTACAGAAGTGGACCTCATCATCCAATGCGCATAGTTGAAGTCGCAGGTTTTATTCCAAATGCCATTGTATTTTTTGTCATAGATGCAAAGTGTTCATTTTGGCAGATTCAGCTTGACAAAAATCCTCATTGCTCACTACGTTCAGTACGCCATTTTGCAGGTACAGATTTCTGAGAATGCCATTTGAAATAAATTCCGCAAGTAAAATCTTTCAACGTGCAATGGAGCAAATTTTTTCTGGGTATTCTTGTGCTATTATAGTAGACATACTAGTAGGAGGTAATGGTGAAGCTGAACATGACAGAAACCTCAGCAAAGTTCTGGAAAGGGCACGTCAATTGAATGTTAAGCTCAATCCACAGAAATGCAAATTCAGGTCACTTATTTTTCTCATTTATTTACCAGTTTAGGCTTATGCCCAGACCCTTCTAGGCAAACAGCCATTCTCGAGATGCCAGCTCCAGACAATGTTCAAGCCCTGCAATGTTTTCTTGGCATGGTTAACTAGCTAGGCAAGTTCATTCCAGACTTCATTCAAATATCTGCACCAGTCAGAGAGCTAACACATAAAGATGTAGCTTGGTCTTTGTTAGAACAGCACCAGAGGGCATTTGATGCCTTGAAACACAGAATTGCCAGTCCCACCTACTCTGATACTATGATATACACAAGCCAGTTACTCTTTCATGTGATGCTTCGAAATTTGTTCTTGGTGCAATCATTTTGCAAGATGGTCAACGTGTTGCTTTTGTGTCCAGAACTCTCACCCAACCTGAAATGCAGTATGCTCAGATAGAGAAAGAGATTTTGGCAAGTGTGTTTGCGTGTTCCAAGTTCCATGATTATGTGTATGGTAGACCTATTAAAACTGAAAGAGATCATCAACCTCTAATCTCCATCCTGAGAGAGCCTATGGATACAACCCCAGCCAATAGATACAACCCCAGCCAGACTGCAAAGTATGATGTTGAGATTGCAAAACTATCACTTCAGTCTTGTCTACAAGAAAACAGAAAGTGGAAATACACCCACAAGGGCCGATACCAGTAATAAACGAAAACACCGCAAGGCACAATTCACTTTCAATATAGCAGCGTTGTATATACCAAGGACACTCCTTAGATCTTAAAACAGCATGAATTTATTGAACTTTTTAGTAATAAAATACAATAAACGACTAAGCGCTTTCGCCAGCAATCTGGCTTCTTCAGAGTCATTTGTTACATCTTTGCCCAAACATATATAACCCCCACAAACTAATTCCATTGGTCGAGCCCTCATTGCCATTCAGCAATTAATAGAGAAACCTTAATTAATTAGTACATCTTTGTTCACCTACTACAACATCAATTTAATATTTATATTAACAATATAAATTATATAAATTATACAACTTGTCAAACCTCAATAAATTAACCTAAAACATGTATTATAAATATTTCTGAAATTCAAATAAAAACACAATTTATCTAAAAATACAAAATTTTCTATTAAAAACATTAAGCATATTAAGCATATTAAAAGTGGTTGACAAACTAATGAAGATATGTTTGAAACTTCAAATCTGCTGGGACCTAAGCTTTAAAATGGGTTTGAGAGAAATGTAGTCATTCAGGCCTGGTGGTCTACAGGCATCCAATCTCAACTGCCATTCTACCTCTAATGCTCCTACTCTGTTGGATACATCACCTCCTTCACCATAATCCCATACCGCCCAATGACAAAAAATATAAACTTTTTAAAATCCACACATCTCTTACTATGCAGAAAAAGTGCATTGCAGAAAAAGTCAATTAATGAACAACAGAAGGAGAAAAGTGTTGATTTAAGATGTGTAATGCAGTACAATCACAGGACATCTGAATTGTCCAACATTATGAAAGCTGCATGGGACACTGTTATAAGTGAAGAGAGTAAGAGTATTTTAGGTGTTGGGCCAGTGATTGTATATAGTAGAGGTGAAAATTTGAAAAGTATTTTGGAAAGGAAAAATAGGAATAGATACAAGTCTGCCATGAAAAAGTGTGGATTTTGCAGATGGTGCAGATATATTAATGAGGGTACATATGTCTGTGTAGAAGGACATAAATACACAATTGCATGTCCAGGGCAGTGTAATTGTTTGACAAAGAACATAGTTTATTTGGCAACCTGCATATCATGTGAGGCGTATTATGTAGGTAAAACTGTAAGGAGATTACGTGACAGGATTGCTGAACATACAAGGTCCATCAAAAAGAAGGATTTGCACAATGCACTTTTTCTGCATAGTAAGAGATGTGTGGATTTTAAAAAGTTTATATTTTTTGTCATTGGGCGGGTATGGGATTATGGTGAAGGAGGTGATGTATCCAACAGAGTAGGAGCATTAGAGGCAGAATGGCAGTTGAGATTGGATGCCTGTAGACCACCAGGCCTGAATGACTACATTTCTCTCAAACCCATTTTAAAGCTTAGGTCCCAGCAGATTTGAAGTTTCAAACATATCTTCATTAGTTTGTCAACCACTTTTAATATGCTCAATATGCTTAATGTTTTTAATAGAAAATTTTGTATTTTTAGATAAATTGTGTTTTTATTTGAATTTCAGAAATATTTATAATACATGTTTTAGGTTAATTTATTGAGGTTTGACAAGTTGTATAATTTATATAATTTATATTGTTAATATAAATATTAAATTGATGTTGTAGGTGAACAAAGATGTACTAATTAATTAAGGTTTCTCTATTAATTGCTGAATGGCAATGAGGGCTCAACCAATGGAATTAGTTTGTGGGGGTTATATATGTTTGGGCAAAGATGTAACAAACGACTCTGAAAAAGCCAGATTGCTGGCGAAAGCGCTTAGTCGTTTATTGTATTTTATTACTAAAAAGTTCAATAAATTCATGCTGTTTTAAGATCTAAGGAGTGTCCTTGGTATATACAACGCTGCTATATTGAAAGTGAATTGTGCCTTGCGGTGTTTTCGTTTATTATTTGTCTACAAGAAAGGCAAGCTTCTTTATTTTGCTGATACATTATCCAGATCGCCCAGAATAACCACTGAACAGCATGACAATGAAAAATTTAATTTTGAAGTCATGGAAGTGAGACATTTTCCTTCCACACATCTTG
Organism: Protopterus annectens; assembly: GCF_019279795.1. NCBI lineage: Eukaryota > Metazoa > Chordata > Ceratodontiformes > Protopteridae > Protopterus > Protopterus annectens. Next base: position 1,246,716,858 of record NC_056746.1, read on the forward strand.
ATGAGCTCAGAGATCACACAGCTGTAAATCCAGTTTTACAGAAGCTCAACTACTTTCTCAAAGAAGGATGTCCATCAGAGCAATCTAGTTTACTTCGAGAAGTGCAACTTTATTTTCCATACAGAGATGAGATTTTGTCAGACAGTAGCATCATCATGAAAGGCCCTAAAGTTATTGTTCCCAAGTCTTTGCAAACAGAGTACATTATGATCTTACATTGTCATCACCCAGGAACAGAATCTACCAAAAGAAGGGCGAGAGAGCTAGTATTTTGGCCTGCTATGTCACAAGATATTAAGAGAGTAAATGAACCAAATATCCTAAAAACCTGAAAACAATACACAGAGATGCTTAGAGATGAACAAAAGATGCGGCCACAATCCTTTGAGCACTTTCATTCAATTTATTAGTTTGAAGTTCATCAGAAAATGAAGGAACCTCTCACTCATACCACAATATAACAAAATCAATCCCGCCACATGACATCAATCTTCCAATCGAAATACATTACCTTTATGTGGTAACATGTAAAAATAAAATTCAGTGACTAATAAAATACAAAATGCATAAAAATACATGAAAATACACACATAATACTTTACAAAAAATACTTTGCCAGTAATGTGCTGTCACCTTAATGCTAAAGAGCATTTAATATTGATACTTTCATTTAAACCTGGTAACCTGTCTGCTACCAGGCTGATTTGCCATAAGGATTCTTTTCATTCCAATAAAATCTTATAGTTACCCATGAAGTTCTTATCAACTACACTATCTAAAACACACAAAACAAAACTCCAAACTGATGAACCCAATGAAAGCAGCTGGCTCTAATGTAGCCCAAGTAAGGAAACTGTTACAAAAGTAACAACTAAAAGCAATAAAATCCAACTGAAACAAACTGTTACAGAAGTAACAAGTTTAATGATAAAATAAATCCACAACGTACTGCATAAAGCGCTTTTCGTATTCGGACTGAATACTTTGTCAAATGCACATTATGTTAACTGGCAGGCCATTTAAATAGTTAGAATGTAGTAAAACAGGAAATCACGTCATATCTAAACTTTCCCATACATAAAATAGTATGACATGTTCATGCCCATTCATAAAGACTCTCATTCATACACACTCATAAAAAGCTAAACTGTAAGATGCTACAGGAACGTGGAAACATTTGCATTGTGACTGAGAACAACCTATTTGTTTTATGTAAGACATAATGATTAAGGAACATATTACAAAGGCCTAAAGACTCTAAAAACATAAATACTTCTCTACAACTTCAAATGCTATTCTATAATTTTGATGAGTAAATAAATGAAGACAACTTAACCACTATATTCTTAATAAAAAAAAAATATACTAGTAAACTAACTAGTTAAACAATATGCAGGAATCACATACGATTATAACATTAATTAGACTATCTAGACAAACTTTTGATTTTTAATAAATATTTAAGTGAGCTAGCATCATTAATCCCAGGATGATGGCACACATCCAATTTAATCCGCCAAATCAATTCTAATTCTTCCAGTTTTAATTGAGTAGGACCACCCCTTATGTCTTCACTAATTTGATCAATAACCTGGAATTTAAACTTGTGATCAGGGGTCAGACTAAGGTGCTTCGCTAATGCATACGTAGCACACAATTTCTTAATAGCATATTGGTGCTCATAAATCCTATCCCTCAAGCGATGTTCCGTCTTGCCAACATAGAATGCTGGACACATTTGGCATTTTGCTAAGTATACCACCATCCTGGAGTTGCAATTGAATCTTTTAAGAAGTTTATACGTAGCCTCACGAATTGTGAAACTATTACCTGTATCAATATACTTACAAAAATTACAATTTTCACATTTGAACATCCCTTTGATTTTAAAATTTGGTAGTATTTTGTTTTCTAACAAACTTTTTAGATTTTTCCCTTTCCTATATGTGACCTTTGGAATACTATCAAATTTATTGGGCATGTTCAAGTCATTTATAATATACACCCAGTTCTTCTTCAAAATACTGAAAACGTCTGAGCTCTCCAAATTGAAAGTGGAAATGAAATTTGTAGTAAAATTCCTTTCTATTGTTTCTGATGGAATAATAAAATCCAAACTACCTATACCTTCATTGTTATAATGTACTGCTTCAAATCTTGGTTGAAGAATAGATAAATATAACCCAACCTGCCTTTTATCCTGCATTTCCTTAATTAAATCTCTCACTAACTTGTCTGGGTACGCTCTTGCTAAAAACATATTTTGTAGCAGCTCGCATTAAATTTTGAAATCAGTATCCGATGACACAATGCGAGCTGCTTAGACCAATTATCCCTTAACTACTGAGCATTTTTGTTGGAAAGGATGACAACTAGAGAAGTGTAAAAGCGAGTTCGAATAAGTACTTTTTCTAAAAATTCTAGCTAAGTAACAATTGTTTGGTCTATCCTTTCTTAAATTAATATCCAGATAATCAATTTCTTCAGTGTGGAACTTAGCTGTGAAGCTGAGGAAATCAGTAGTGTTGTTGATATAATCTGTAAAGTATTGTATCTCTCATTCCCCTACTTCAAGGATGATAAAAATATCATCCAAATAACGCGTGTACATTTTCAACTTGTCCTTATACATATCATTCTCCAGTACAAACAGTCTTTCCCATCTCACCATCACCATATTGGCAAAACTAGCACCGCAAGGTGAACCCATCACTACACCCACTCTTTGTAAGTAGAATTGTCCATTAAATATAAAATATAGGACAAAATGATATCCAATAATTCTACTACTAAGGAAATTTCTGACAGTGCTGCCCATTTTAATACCAACATCTCCTGTATCCATTCAATACCCTGGTTGTGTGGAATAGATGTGTAGAGGTCCTTCACATCTATTGTTAGAAGGATGTCTCTTTCTTTATATGGCAGATTATTATTTTTTTCTAGGAAAGACCAAGAGTCTTTACATACTTGAGTCTTCTCCATAAGATATTTTTTAATAATCATGTCCACGTACTTAATACAAGCATATGTGATGGAACCCCTACCATCAACCATTATTGGAAGTCTCCATATGTTGTAAAACATCATTATTTTGTACTAGGGTAACTGCTGATTGATTGTTACCCCGCACTGTCTGATGCTGCTGTTCCTACAAATCCAGTTTTGTGGATAAAGCATCCACACACTTAAAAAGCTCCTCCAAAATAGTTGAATTCAGTGAATTGTCCATTGGTAGCTGAGAAAACAAACTTCGACTGCTAGCACTGCCTGCTGCCATAAAAACTAAATACGCGCAAAACAAAACTCCAAACTGACGAACCCAGTGAAAGTAGCTGGCTGTAACATAGTCCAAGTAAGGAACCAAAGTAAGGAAACTGTTACAAAAGTAACAACTAAAAGCAATAAAATCCAACTGAAACAAACTGTTACAGAAGTAACAAGTTTAATGATAAAATAAATCCACAATGTAGTGCATAAAGCGCTTTTCCTATTTGGACTGAATACTTTGTCAAATGCACATTACGTTAACTGTTGGGCCATTTAAATAGTTAGAATGTAGTAAAACAGGACATCACGTCATGTCTAAACTTTCCCATACATAAAAGGTTTGTGGGAACAGCAGCATCAGACTGTGCGGGGTAACAATCAGTTAGCAGTTACCCTAGTACAAAGTAATGATGTTTAACAACATATGGAGACTTTCAGTAATACAGAAAATATTACAAATGCATCAGCTCATTCCAACATTGCTTCTAACGGACAACATGCATCAATGGACATATGAAATAATGTGGATAATGCTAGCCAGATTCCTGGTGCCTTGAGGCTTATAGGGGCTCCTACTTCATTTTCTGACTGGTTGAACGGAGGCTTTTCGTTTTCTTTGAATCACAACACACAGTCAGGAGACACGATTGGAGGTAACGTAAATAATCCTAGTTGTATAGCTGATGATTTGAAAGTGTTGGACTTTAAACTAGTTAAAGTAAAAAAACTACAATTAGAAATTGGGTACTTTAGGGAGTGTATCCAACAACAAATTATTCCAAAAGGCCTCAGAAGGTGGCAATACCCTATGGGGCTTGAGAATAATTCACTTTTCCATAAAGACCTGATTGAACTATTTGACAAGCAAGGTTTCAAACTGTTAGAGTTAATGATGAAACGTTATAACAATTGGATTGACATTTTACTCAAAGAAGTCACAGACCTGGACAATAAAATTAAAGTAGATGGAGACTTCAACAGGTACCAATTCGATTACAATAGAATTTTTTCTAGCATAGATCAGTATATGCTGAAACTAAAAGGTATTAAGTCCAAAACAATATCAAGGGACAAATTGGCATATTCTAATGGTACAGCCTATCCGTGTCCACCCATTTCACAAACTTGGGCACCTAATAGGGGATCCCCAGGCACTCTAGAGCACCCTAGAATAGAGCAAGAAGTTTAGATTCCTAACAATGACCATGAAGCCTCTACCAACAGTCAGAATGAGAATAATGACTTGCCTGGACCGAGAAGTGACAGACTAGTGAACAGTAATAGGGGCACACAGAATAACAATGCAGGCAATTTTGCAGGAGCCTCCCAGTATGCAAATTTTCAGAGCAACATGAACACGGGGGCAGTGCCAAAACGGAGGAACTCTCGTCAACAGAGGCCCTTGTACAAGAAATTCAACAAGCAGAAACGCTAGTAAACCTCCCCAAGATTGTACAAAATTCATCTGGAGACTTCAAGATCTACAATTACTCATCGGTGACTATTAATTCAGACTTGGCAGACATTTTAGCAAAGGGATATACCTTTGTCCCAAGCCAACATATGAACTTGGCAAAAACAATTATTAACATTAAAATGTACACTAGAAAGTTGAATTTTAAATTACTTTTTAGTGAAGAACAACCAAATGTAACCAATTCAGAATCACAACTATATGTGCTGAGCACATTTAATCCACCTTTAAACCTGGCATTACACATGTTTGAATGTATGTGCGAATTAGACTTGAGGTTCCTTCATAAAATGTGCAGACATTACGATCAACACAGTAATTTTAGTAAAGATGAATGGGATAAATTGAACTTCTTGAGGTCACTAGATATCAGAATCCGTAAACCAGACAAGGGGGGAGGGGGTCATAATTATGGACAATACAGATTATGTCAATAGGATGTTAGAAATTCTAAATAGTGAGTCATATATCTCTACCTCACGGAATGAGTTAAATAGAGACTACCAAAGAATTAAAGGCTTCCTCAATTACCTTTTTATAGAACCAAGGATTGATATTAATACCTTTAATTATCTCTAGGTACAATACCCAAGAATTCCTATCATGTTTGGTATAGCCAAAAATCCATAAAAATCTGATGAGTCCACCCATGAGACCACTGGTTGATGGTAGGGGTTCCATCACATATGCTTGTGCTAAGTATGTGGACATGATTATTAAAAAAATATCTTATGGAGGAGACTCAAGTGTGAAAAGACTTGGTCTATCCTAGAAAAAAATAATAATCTGCCATATAACAAAAGAGACATCCTTCTAACAACAGATGTGAAGGACCTCTACACATCTATTCCACACAACCAGGGTATTGAATGGGTACAGGAGATGTTGGTATCAAAAGAGGCAGCAGCATCGGAAATTTCCTTAGTAGTAGAATTATTGGATATCATTTTGTCCTATATTTTATATTTAATGGACAATTCTACTTGCAAAGAGTGGGTATAGTGATGGGTTCACCTTGCGGTGCTAGTTTTGCCAATATGGTGATGGTGAGATGGGAAAGACTGTTTGTACTGGAGAATGATATGTATAAGGACAAGTTGAAAATGTACACGCGTTATTTGGATGATATTTTTATCATCCTTGAAGTAGGGGAATGAGAGATACAACACTTTACAGATTATATCAACAACACTACTGATTTCCTCAGCTTCACAGCTAAGTTCCACACTGAAGAAATTGATTATCTGGATATTAATTTAAGAAAGGATAGACCAAACAATTGTTACTTAGCTAGAATTTTTAGAAAAAGTACTTATTCAAACTCGCTTTTACACTTCTCTAGTTGTCATCCTTTCCAACAAAAATGCTCAGTAGTTAAGGGACAATTGGTCCAAGCAGCTCGCATTGTGTAGTTGGATACTGATTTCAAAACTGAATACAAGCTGCTACAAAATATGTTTTTAGCAAGAGCGTACCCAGACAAGTTAGTGAGAGATTTAATTAAGGAAATGCAGGATAAAAGGCAGGTTGGGTTATATTTACCTATTCTTCAACAAAGAATTGAAGCAGTACATTATACCAACGAAGGTATAGGTAGTTTGGATTTTATTATTCCATCAGAAACAATAGAAAGGGATTTTACTACAAATTTCATCTCCACTTTCAATTTGGAGAGCTTAGAAGTTTTCAGTATTTTGAAGAAGAACTAGGTATATATTATAAATGACTTGAACATGCCCAATAAATTTGATAGTATTCCAAAGGTCACTTATAGGAAAGGGAAAATCTAAAAAGTTTGTTAGAAAACAAAATACTACCAAATTTTAAAATCAAAGGGATGGTCAAATGTGAAAATTGTAATTTTTGTAAGTATATTGATACAGGTAACAATTTCACAACCCATGAGGCTACATATAAACTTCTTAAAAGATTCAATTGTAACTCCAGGATGGTGGTAATGTGTCTAGCATTCTATGTTGGCAAAACAGAACGTCGCTTGAGGGATAGGATTTACGAGCACCAATATGCTATTAAACAATTGTGTGCTACGAATGCATTAGTGAAGCACGTTAGTCTGACCCCTGATCACAAGTTTAAATTCCAGGTTATTGATCAAATTAGTGAAGACATAAGGGGTGGTCCTACTCAATTAAAACTGGAATAATTATAATTGATTTGGCAGATTAAATTGGATGAGTGTCATCATCCTGGGATTAATGATGCTAGCTCACTTAAATGTTTATTAAAAATCAAAAGTTTGTCTAGATAGTCTAATTAATGTTATAATCATATGTGATTCCTGCATATTGTTTAACTAGTTAGTTTACTAGTATATTTTTTTTAATTAAGAATATAGGGGTTAGGTTGTCTTCATTTACTTACTCATCAAAATTATAGAATAGCATTTGAAGTTGTAGAGAAGTATTTATGTTTTTAGAGTGTTTAGGCCTTTGTAATATGTTCCTTAATCATTATGTCTTATATAAAACAAATAGGTTGTTCTCAGTCACAATGCAAATGTTTCCACGTTTCTGTAGCATCTTACAGTTTAGCTTTTTATGATGAGTGTGTATGAACGAGTGTCTTTTTGAATGGGCGTGAACATGTCATACTTTTTATGTATGAGAAAGTTTAGACATGACGTGATTTCCTGTTTTGCTACATTCTGACTATTTAAATGGCCCAACAGTTAACGTAATGTGCATTTGATAAAGTATTCAGTCCGAATACGAAAAGCGCTTTATGCAGTACATTGTGGATTTATTTTATCATTAAACTTGTTACTTCTGTAACAGTTTGTTTCAGTTGGATTTTATTGCTTTTAGTTGTTACTTTTGTTATAGTTTCCTTACTTGGACTACATTACAGCCAGCTGCTTTCATTGAGTTCGACACTATCTAAAACAGAAAAAGTAAATTTCTTGAAATCTAGACAAATGTTGGCATGCTTAGCTATGGCATTAGTAAAATCTTTCTTTTTTATAGCCAAAGTGTGTTCATATGTTCTCCTTTTTAAAATTCTAATAGTCTTTCCTATATAGAAAGAAAAACAGGAATCACAGATGGTCACATATACTACACTCTCACTATTACAATAATCCCTTGCCCAAATGATCCTATTACAATGCCTAAAAAAAGTAGATGAAGCAACATACATGCACTGTTTACATTTATTACATGAATAAGTCCGTTTCACATAACTATGTGTTGCATTGACAAACCTATTGGCAGTTTGTTCCAACATACACAATGTTAGAGCATTTCTTGTACATACATTTTGGTTTGTCACCAACAACTTGAATTAATTCTTTGTTACCCACCAGAACCTTCCAATTGTCTCTAATAATGTTTTTAATGCACATCATCTCATTTACTATAAGAATTGGGAAGGCTAAAGTGAAACCAGTCGTCACCACTCCAGTGTGTCTATCCCCTGACATAGAATGTACCTTAAGAATTGGTCTAGCTGCATTTTCCCTGAGAGCAATATATTAATTTTTTATACTAGACAGCCAGGCCTGCTCATAGCCTTTTTGCTTAAAGAAGTCCCTGAGAGTGTCCATCTCTAAAAGAACTTACTATCATTACATTTAAGATGACTTAGTCTAATCAATTGGCCTTTGATGACCCCCCTTCTTCATATGGACCGGGTGTAGACTATCTCTATGTAAATACTGATTCACGAAAATGTCCTTCCTATATATACTACTAACTGCCTGTTAGGTGTCTGGAAACTCAACTGAATATTAAAAAAATTGAGAGTAATACCAAAACCTCCCAAACTAAATTTAAAAAAATCAGTGGTATTGTTTAAATCACTTACAAAAGACACAAATTCTTCTTTATTACCCATCCATAACAAAAACAAATCATCAGTATATTGTTGATAAATAAATAATAGTACTGAAGCCTTAGAGTAGAATTGGATGTTGAGATTACAAGCTGACAGACTGCCTGGCTTGAATAGCAGAGTGTCCCTTAAACCCTATTTGAGAGCTAGGGCCTTAAAGCATTACTGTATTATACATTGTTTAGATATCTATACCTTTATCTACATCTCTTTGTATATAGATTTTATATTGATGTTTCAAGCTGTTTATATATATATATATATATATATATATATATATATATAAGCTGTATATTTTTTGTTGTTTTTATGGTACATTAGACATTTATTATGGTGTTTTCTGTACTGTTGCTTTAATATATAAATTGAATGTGTTAATTGGGTACATCTGTAACTGGGAGACTTTTTAAATGTTTTCGGATTACTGATGGTGAGTCTGATGAAGTGGAATAAGTTCGTGAAAGCACTTACTACTATGTTTGTTTTTTATTTTTTTCTACTAAATAAACCTGCTGTGTGTAAGCTATGTGTGTTTTTATTGTTATAAATTTAAGAAAATCAGTGATATTGTTTAAATCACTGACAAAGGACACAAATTTTTCTTTATTACCCTTCCATAATAAAAACAAATCATCAGTTTATCGATATAAAAATATTTTGTGCCTTTATGGGTGGTTTTGTAAGAAATTTTCTTCCCACATAGCCATTACTAAATTTACGAAGGACGGGGCAACCCTAGCCCCCATGGCTATGCTTGATGTTTGCTTGTAATATTGATTGTTAAATTGAAATAAATTATTGCCCAATACAAGCCCCACTAAATTGCATATGGTGTTTATCTTTGTATTACTGAAATCAGTAAACTGGCTTAAATACTCCCTAAGATATTCAAGCCCTGTGTCCTGATTGATACAGGTATATAATGACTTCACATCCAAAGATGCAAAATAAAACTCACCTGTAGGAAAACTAAGTTTACTCAAAATTTCAAGTAGATGCCATGAATCTCTTGAGGTAAGATTTACATATTTGGACAATTGGATTTAGTTCAAAATCTAACCATAAAGAAATGGTCTCTGTCTTAGATTTCTTCGCTGAAATGATAGGTCGAATAGGTGGATCTACTTGGGACTTGTGCACTTTTGGTATTCCAGACAGTGCACACATGTGAGGATGCTCAACCTGGAAAAATTCATATGTATCATGATCAAAATTGCCCTGACAAAACATGTCAAACAAATCAGTATCTACCCTTAAAAAAGCTAGCTTTAAAACAGGTGTTATCATTTTGTTACATATTCTCCAGAGAATTGATATAATCTCCTGTTTTCATAATGACGATCATACCGCCTTTATCAGCTCTCATTACTCTTAAGATTTTTATTTTTACTTAGTTCACATAGCGCCTGATGTTCATTGTTAGTCAAATTGTACACATTTGCATCACGTCTGATGTTCCTCATATCATTTTCACACAATTCACCAAATGCATGTAGTGTGTTACACAAGGGTGTATTGTAAGTACTTTTGTCTTTAAATTTGTTCACATTAATACTGGACATACAAGTGGTGTCATGCAGAATATACTTGAGATTCAACTTCCTAAGAAATAATTTTAGCTCAACAATACATACGTTTGGTAATACAAACAGATTGATTAGGAATAAAAGAAAAACCTTTTTTCAAAACTGAAATAATATCCTGTGACAATACAACATTAGATAAATTTAAAACATGAATGCCAAAGTCCGAAATGTGTCCATGAATTAATTCCTTCTGTTGTTCTTCCCTTTCCCTTTCATCTTGTTCTGTGTTTGATTGGACCACCTGGGAGTCCATTTGTTGCCTGTCTGGTCCATCAAAAAAAGGACCTGAAGCCCAGGTGTTGTCTGAACCAGAAGCAACCGTCGCATAAGTGACATTGTCATTATTGTGCGTACCCACTACTGATTGTGCTTCAACAACTGTAGTAGTACGATATTAAGGTAGTAAGATGTTAACAGAGTACATTCATCTTGTTCTGTGTGTAATAGTACAAAGCCAAATCAACAGAAAGAACCACTTCTCCTGAACCAGATGTGTGGGCTGCCATGGATGGAACCGCACACAGTTATTTTTGACATGACATGCAGTTTACAAGCAAATGATTCAAAAGATTTGCCTAAGGAAAGGACTTTACTCATGTTATGAGTAGCCCATAGTATTCACAGTCAAATAGTTTGGCAGAACTGCGCATTCCAGTTCAAAGTACTAGAGAAGTCAAAATGAGACAATAGTGACATTTTCCTAAATCTCTTGAATCTCAGAAATATTCCTCATGATAAACATCTTGGTTCACCTGCTCAGAGACTTTTATCGAGAAAAACCAGAACCACATTACCGATCAGTACTAAATTGTTGGTTCCATGTGTCAAGAACAACAGATCAGTGAAAGCCAATCTGTTGAAGAAACGTTTAACCCAGAGATCCTATTACGATAAGACCAGCAAACCGCTCAATCCATTATAAGAAGTGGTAAGTATATAAATGTCCAAAGGTTATGATTGAATTGGAGTCGTGAAGAACATCTGCCTAGAGCTGAGATTGTATATTGTGGAATCACAAGGAGCAGTTTTTATGTGTAATCAGAAGTATTTGATACCTGTGTCCAAGCTTATACCACAGCACATAGCCTGTGCGAAAGACTCTTTATCTCAGAATGAGTTGTCCGGTGTTCCAATTCCTGAGGAAGTTCCAGAAGCAATTTCCATTCCTGTGATAAAGCCCGAGATAACCTGTTCACCGAAACCTGTCCCTGTTGCTAAATTCATTCCTGATGGTTATGTCACAAGATCTGGTCAAGTGTCTAGACCATGTTCGAGATATACAGTGACTTGGACATGACAGTATGAATCATTTGAGCATTGTGTTTTCTTTTCTGATTGTGTATATTAATGCATGCCTTGCTGCTTTCTTTTTTTTAAGAAGGAGGATGTAGATCAGTGTATATATATCTTTAAGAAACCTCCTGTGGGCATGTACTAAGTGTACTGACTACTGAGCACATGCAGGGACTGAGTATCATTTTGCATAGACGTTAGAGCTTACGCACAGGCATACTTACACTACATCTGTTATTCAGTTTGTTTATATTTATTGAAGCTGCTATCCATCCTGATGTGTTTTCATGTAATAAACTTCTTAAATGAATTACCCCACCTGTTTGTCATCCTTGGAGTAAGTGACGAGTGACAGATATGTTGGAACATTTACATATTTCTCCTATACATGAGGGACAAGTGTGCTAATCTGGTGGTGAATTTGCAGTTACCCATTCATTTGCCAAATTACTTTTCAATAAATATATTTATTTCTTAATTTTTGTGGCAAACAGGTAAACAAGCTTTTCCAGGTAGCATCTTAATAACCATAACCATAACCATAACCCAAGCATCAGGCTTGCAGTCAGTATGTGCATGTTATTCATTTCAAAGTAAAAAGGAAGAAACTAACAATACATAGTGCAAGAAAAATGTCACAATGTTGCAGTGTTCAGAATTGCTGTCTCATAATTTTTAGTTGTTCTGTTCTTTTCTGTGGTGCTTTTGTTTATAGTCCCGGAGTACCTTCTGAACATAGTTTACATGTAATCTTTGTGCTCATGTGGGTGTTTTTCATGTGTGCCTGTTTCCCCCACCATCCCAAATATTCCTGAAGTTGAATTTATGATTTTTATTAGATTGCCAGTAGGTGTACATGCAGTGGGACAGATAGCTTGTTTGTACATCCTTTAATGAGTCGGCAGCCCATTCTGGGTGAGCGTCTGTGTCATAACCCATGGAATTCTGGGATAGTCTTGTGCTTTTCCACAGTCCTTCACTGAATTAAGCAGATAATCATCACATGGATCAATGGTTATGCAGCACAAGACTGATTGGGGGTGATATAGGTAATCATCACATGGATCAATGGTTATGCAGCACAAGACTGATTGGGGGTGATATAGGTAATCATCACATGGATCAATGGTTGTGCAGCACAAGACTGATTGAGGGTGATATAGGTAATCATCACATGGATCAATGGTTGTGCAGCACAAGACTGATTGGGGGTGATATAGGTAATCATCACATGGATCAATGGTTGTGCAGCACAAGACTGATTGGGGGTGATATAGGTAATCATCACATGGATCAATGGTTGTGCAGCACAAGACTGATTGGGGGTGATATAGGTAATCATCACATGGATCAATGGTTGTGGCAGTCCTTTATCTACATCTCTTTGTATATAGATTTTATATTGATGTTTCAAGCTGTTATATATATATATATATATATATATATATATATATATAAGCTGTTATATTTTTGTTGTTTTATGGTACATTAGACATTTATTATGTGCAGGTAAGTTTTCTTGTACCAAGTTGCTTTAATATATAAATTGAATGTGTTAATTGGGTACATCTGTAACTGGGAGACTTTTAAATGTTTTCGGATTACTGATGGTGAGTCTGATGAAGTGGAATAAGTTCGATGAGCACTTACTACTATGTTTGCTTTTTATTTTTTCTCACTAAATAAACCTGCTGTGTGTAAGCTATGTGTGTTTTTATTGTTATAAATTTAAGAAAATCAGTGATATTGTTTAAATCACTGACAAAGGACAGCTAAATTTTCTTTATTACCCTTCCATAATAAAACAAATCATCAGTTTATCGATGATAAAATATTTTGTGCCTTTATGGGTGGTTTTGTAAGAAATTTTCTTCCCACATAGCCATTACTAAATTTATTTAAGGACGGGCAACCCTAGCCCCCATGGCTTAGTGCTTGATGTTTGCTTGTAATATTGATTGTTAAATTGAAATAAATTATTGCCCAATACAAGCCCCACTAAATTGCATATGGTGTTTATCTTTGTATTATTGAAATCAGTAAACTGGCTTAAATACTCCCTAAGATATTCAAGCCCTGTGTCCTGATTGATACAGGTATATAATGACTTCACATCCAAAGATGCAAATAAAACTCACCTGTAGGAAAACTAAGTTTACTCAAAATTTCAAGTAGATGCCATGAATCTCTTGAGGTAAGATTTACATATTTGGACAATTGATTAGTTCAAAATCTAACCATAAAGAAATGGTCTCTGTCTAGATTTCTTCGCTGAAATGATAGGCTCCAATAGGTGGATCTACTTGGGACTTGTGCACTTTTGGTATTCCAGACAGTGCAATACATGTGGAGGATGCTCAACCTGGAAAAATTCATATGTATCATGATCAAAATTGCCCTGACAAAACATGTCAAACAAATCAGTATCTACTCCTTAAAAAGCTAGCTTTAAAAGAGGTGTTATCATTTTGTTACATATTCTCCAGAGAATTGATATAATCTCCTGTTTTCATAATGACGATCATACCGCTTTTATCAGCTCTCATTACCTTAAGATTTTATTTTACTTAGTTCACATAGCGCTGATGTTCATTGTTAGTCAAATTGTACACATTTGCATCAATGCCTGATGTTCCTCATATCATTTTCACACAATTCACCAAATGCATGTAGTGTGTTACACAAGGGTGTATTGTAAGTACTTTTGTCTTTAAATTTGTTCACATTAATACTGGACATACAAGTGGTGTCATGCAGAATATACTTGAGATTCAACTTCCTAAGAAATAATTTTAGCTCAACAATACATACGCTTGGTAATACAAACAGATTGATTAGGAATAAAAGAAAACCTTTTTTCAAAACTGAAATAATATCCTGTGACAATACAACATTAGATAAATTTAAAACATGAATGCCAAAGTCCGAAATGTGTCCATGAATTAATTCCTTCTGTTGTTCTTCCCTTTCCCTTTCATCTTGTTCTGTGTTTGATTGGACCACCTGGGAGTCCATTTGTTGCCTGTCTGGTCCATCAAAAAAAGGACCTGAAGCCCAGGTGTTGTCTGAACCAGAAGCAACCGTCGCATAAGTGACATTGTCATTATTGTGCGTACCCACTACTGATTGTGCTTCAACAACTGTAGTAGTACGATATTAAGGTAGTAAGATGTTAAGAGAGTACATTCATCTTGTTCTGTGTGTAATAGTACAAAGCCAAATCAACAGAAAGAACCACTTCTCCTGAACCAGATGTGTGGGCTGCCATGGATGGAACCGCACACAGTTATTTTTGACATGACATGCAGTTTACAAGCAAATGATTCAAAAGATTTGCCTAAGGAAAGGACTTTACTCATGTTATGAGTAGCCCATAGTATTCACAGTCAAATAGTTTGGCAGAACTGCGCATTCCAGTTCAAAGTACTAGAGAAGTCAAAATGAGACAATAGTGACATTTTCCTAAATCTCTTGAATCTCAGAAATATTCCTCATGATAAACATCTTGGTTCACCTGCTCAGAGACTTTTATCGAGAAAAACCAGAACCACATTACCGATCAGTACTAAATTGTTGGTTCCATGTGTCAAGAACAACAGATCAGTGAAAGCCAATCTGTTGAAGAAACGTTTAACCCAGAGATCCTATTACGATAAGACCAGCAAACCACTCAATCCATTATAAGAATTGGTAAGTATATAAACGTCCAAAGGTTATGATTGAATTGGAGTCATGAAGAACATCTGCCCAGAGCTGAGATCGTATATTGTGGAATCACAAGGAGCAGTTTTTATGTGTAATCAGAAGCATTTGATACCTGTGTCCAAGCTTATACCACAGCACATAGCCTGTGCGAAAGACTCTTTATCTCAGAAGGAGTTGTCCGGTGTTCCAGTTCCTGAGGAAGTTCCAGAAGCAATTTCCATTCCTGTGATAAAGCCCGAGATAACCTGTTCACCGAAACCTGTCCCTGTTGCTAAATTCATTCCTGATGGTTATGTCACAAGATCTGGTCAAGTGTCGAGACCATGTTCGAGATATATAGTGACTTGGACATGACAGTATGAATCATTTGAGCATTGTGTTTTCTTTTCTGATTGTGTATATTAATGCATGCCTTGCTGCTTTCTTTTTTTTAAGAAGGAGGATGTAGATCAGTGTATATATATCTTTAAGAAACCTCCTGTGGGCATGTACTAAGTGTACTGATTACTCAGCACATGCAGGGACTGAGTATCATTTTGCATAGACGTTGGAGCTTACGCACAGGCATACTTACACTACATCTGTTATTCAGTTTGTTTATAGTTATTGAAGCTGCTATCCATCCTGATGTGTTTTCATGTAATAAACTTCTTAAATGAATTACCCCACCTGTTTGTCATCCTTGGAGTAAGTGACGAGCGACAGATATGTTGGAACATTTACATATTTCTCCTATACATGAGGGACAAGTGTCCTAATCTGGGGGTGAATTTGCAGTTACCCATTCATTTGCCAAATTACTTTTCAATAAATATATTTATTTCTTAATTTTTGTGGCAAACAGGTAAACAAGCTTTTCCAGGTAGCATCTTAATAACCATAACCATAACCATAACCCAAGCATCAGGCTTGCAGTCAGTATGTGCATGTTATTCATTTCAAAGTAAAAAGGAAGAAATAACAATACATAGTGCAAGAAAAATGTTACAATGTTGCAGTGTTCAGAATTACTGTCTCATAATTTTTAGTTGTTCTGTTCTTTTCTGTGGTGCTTTTGTTTATAGTCCTGGAGTACCTTCTGGGCATAGTTTACATGTAATCTTTGTGCTCATGTGGGTGTTTTTCATGTGTGCCTGTTTCCCCCACCATCCCAAATATTCCTGAAGTTGAATTTATGATTTTTATTAGATTGCCAGTAGGTGTACATGCAGTGGGACAGATAGCCTGTCTGTACATCCTTTAATGAGTCGGCAGCCCATTCTGGGTGAGCGTCTGTGTCATAACCCATGGAATTGTGGGATAGTCTTGTGCTTTTCCACAGTCCGTCACTGAATTAAGCAGATAATCATCACATGGATCAATGGTTGTGCAGCACAAGACTGATCGGGGGTGATATAGGTAATCATCACATCGATCAGTCGTTATGCAGCACAAGACTGATTGGGGGTGATATAGGTAATCATCACATGGATCAATGGTTGTGCAGCACAAGACTGATTGGGGGTGATATAGGTAATCATCACATGGATCAATGGTTGTGCAGCACAAGACTGATTGGGGGTGATATAGGTAATCATCACATGGATCAATGGTTATGCAGCACAAGACTGATTGGGGGTGATATAGGTAATCATCACATGGATCAATGGTTATGCAGCACAAGACTGATTGGGGGTGATATAGGTAATCATCACATGGATCAATGGTTATGCAGCACAAGACTGATTGGGGGTGATATAGGTAATCATCACATGGATCAATGGTTGTGCAGCACAAGACTGATTGGGGGTGATATAGGTAATCATCACATGGATCAATGGTTGTGCAGCACAAGACTGATTGGGGTGATATAGGTAATCATCACATGGATCAACAAGACTGATTGGGGTGATATAGGATCATCACATGGATCAATGGTTATGCAGCACAAGACTGATTGGGGGTGATATAGGTAATCATCACATGGATCAATGGTTGTGCAGCACAAGACTGATTGGGGGTGATATAGGTAATCATCACATGGATCAATGGTTGTGCAGCACAAGACTGATTTGGGGGTGATGTAGGTTTATTCTCCACAACAGGTTTCAAACTTCAGTTTCTGTTACTGACACAACAGTATGGGAGGAGGGGATACTGCATTGCTAAAGTAACATAATTTGCATGAATTATTAAAGTGAGGTCATGCCTACCTGTTTGAATAGATGTTAGTGAACTCACGGCATTTTCTTGGTTTAAAATATACTAAGGGGGGGGGGTGTGGGGGCAGCCACCCTGGGTGCAAGGCATGATCTACAGATACAGACTTAGTGATAATTCAGTAGAAGTATTCACTTTATGAATGCCAGTGTTGCATTTGTATTTAGGGCAGACGTGCTTGTGTTGTCTGTCATTGGAATGCAGTACCACCATTCAGGAGTGAATGCCACTGCTGCTTTGCACTCAGGGCTGAAGCACTCTGTGTGGTATTTTGGATGTAGCAAGTCACTTGCTACATTTATAGCAAGTGGCTTATTACAATTTAGAAAGAAGAGCCTTTATTTTATTTATTTATTTGCTGTTTAACTTGAAGGAAAGTATCTTATTTACTTAATAAATTATTTAGCTATTTTAGATATCTTTATTTCTATTTTTGCTGCTTATCTCAGAGGAGAGGAACGTTTTTTGCTCCTCAACTTACAGTTTAGGGGGTGCCAGATCAGGGAGCTGTGTCTTGCAACACAATACATCTCTGACTAGGCCAATTTGAGTTCCCTACCACCCAACTGGCTAATGGGCATTACCACCAGGTGGCACAGAGAAACGCGCAAAAATGGAACAATATTAAAGCATTTAGCTGGAGGTATGCATCTTCCTGTAATCCCCAATGTGTGTGTTGGGGGTCTGACCTCATACCTTGATCTCTAAATGTGCTTCCTCCATGTTTGTAGCAACCCAGAAAAACTTGAATGAATATTTGCCTTTTTTCTAAGGTGGTGCTACCTGAGAGGTAGTATATTCAGAGTATGGGATATGGGGGGGATGCAAATCACAAACTTACACAGATTTTTTTGTGCTCCTTCTTGCAGTGAAGCAACTGTTGTGAAATTTGGATCCATTCTCCTCTACTATTTTTAGTGCAGTCGAGCTGTTGTAGTGCTGACTGAGGAGGAGAAAAAGGTAGGTGGTGGGATCGTTTGCCACAGGAGCATTTCCTAGCACAGAACAAGGAGCAGCCCTGGGTGAATATATTACTGTTAGTGCCATAGCTGCTCATATCAGAAGTACATGACCTATTGGATGGATTTGGGTACTTTACCTTCTGTCGAATGCTACTCTTCACCTTCTTGCTACTTGATCTCTTTGGTTTATCTTTAACTTTAACAATAACTTTACCAACATATAGTGGTCATATTAATATCTGTTGCATTTTAAAGCTCGCATTCTTCCTTCACAAAGATCAGCATTGAACTAGTTTAAGTCACTTAGATATTCTATACCAAGCTTAAGACATTGTTTACTAAACTTTAAAGCTTGCATTCTTCCTTCACAAAGATCAGCACTGAACTAGTTTAAGTAACTTAGATATTCTATACCAAGCTTAAGACATTGTTTACTAAACATGGACATTGCTAAAATTCTTTCCAAACCAAGCTGTAATATATATGTGATACCTGTGGGCTTTCTATATAGGAAAAACTACCAGAAAATGGAAAAGACGCATTTAGGAACACCTGAACAGCATTAGAAAAAAGGATGAAACTAATGCCTTATATAGGCATCTTAATACATGTCCATTAGCCAAGTGCGGTTTTTATGTTATAGAGAAAGTGGATGTCGACCCATGTGGAGCACCATGGGAGACCACTATTGAATTTCGAGAATTGTTTTGGCAATTAAAATTGGAAGCTAATAAAGGTGAAGGCTTAAATGGTTAAATATCCTTGGCCCCAGTTTTGAAGTTTAGGGCAGCCAAATTGTAATTTCCAATTTGGCCACTAGATGGGAAGGGAAAGAATACCTTTTCACAGATACTTTTTTTTTATATATGTACTTTTTCCACAACATACATACATATTTTTTATATACAATTTTATCACACAATATAAGCTTTGTTATATAGTCATTAACTATTGGTATATAGCTTTTTATGTATTTTTAGCATTTGTAGAATATATTATATAGTGTGCAAGGTTACCATTGAATTTCACTATTTGATTTTAATCATACAGAAAATGTTTTTAAGGGTAATAAAGTTTTGATTGGATGATCACAGGAGGGAGGGTATATAAGTATCGCTTGCTTGTGAATTAATATATCTGAAGAAGTATTTTGTGTTCAAGATGAAAACACAATGTATATTTGCAGCGTTAGTGGGGTTAATAAAGTGAGCGACCTTCGGGCTTCATTGTGTGGCTGTTTTTATTCGAGACCGGATTACAGTGTGCTAATGTGTGACTTTTGTGGTTATTAGTTTTTTGGCACACTATCTCCTTGTTTTTGGTTTGGTGGTATGACATAATGATACATATGGAGCTGTGCAAGAAGTGGCCATATCTGTGAGGACTAGATACAGGATATTGGGGCCCATAGTAGGTCGGTTAACTACTTGTGAAAGAGAGTTAGCATTTGTTATGTTATGGAAGCACTGTGCATGCTGATCATTGGTCGTGTAGGTCAGATAATTTATTTAACAGATAGTTGAAGTCCCTTGGTAGAAAGGTCTGGGTTTAAAGTGAATTTCAGCTAAAGTTTTAAGGTAACTTATAATGCTCAAAAGGGGATACACAGGGTGTTCTACAGCTAGCTATGAAGTGTTAATGAAATCTACTGTACAAGGAGGAATATGAATGTATTTGTGGCTGTATTTCACTTGTACCTACAAAAAAAAAAAACTGAAGTGTCATATTATTTACCATATTTTCTACATGGTATGAAGACATACCTAGAAGGAGAAGTGACACTGAAGGTGATCCAAGAATGTCTACCCAAGGAGCCAACATAAACAGTGTGGATACAAAGGGGCTGTCATTGCAAATGCAAAGTGCAAAGGAGCCATGTACACTATAAGGGATCAGACATACCTGTTTCCATGGTTACAGGACAAGATGAAGCAAAGGGAAAAGGCATATTTATTGATAAGCTGTAGGTCTTCAGCAAGTATTATACTTGGGTAGCTTATGCAACAAGAATGAAAGAAAGCATAGACTGGTTCATAATTATGGAGAAGGAAAGGAATAGTGGAATGATGGGGACTGAAGTTTAGAAGTCAGTAAGAAAGGAGGGACAGAAATACAAGCTGAAATTAGAAATGTTTCTTAAATCCAAGGGACTGTTTAAAAGAATAGCTATCAGTACAGAAAAATACAATTTTTGCTCTAAAGGATGAAGCTAAATGTATACCAAGATATACAGATTATGTGACAATGTGTGACATATTGGTTAGCATTAAGGTAGGTAGAATGAGACCTCTTATAAGCATTAAGCAGTTTCTTTCTCTTGTTCTATAATTTATTTATACAAGTATTCTACCACAGGAATTAAATTTCTCATATTTTTTGTGGGATATGGACTACCTTATCAATACAAATACTTAAGTGAGAGTACAAGTCAGATGCATAGGTAACATTAGCATAGGAGGATTACAGAAGAAGTTAAGTCATTAAGTAACTGAAGACATGTTTAAACAAACACAGCTGATTATCCATATTTTGATCAAAGATGGCTTAATAAAAGACTCACAACTTTATATAAAATGAGTCATTAAAAATCCAAAGACAGAATCACATTACTAAGATTAACAGAGAAAAAAGTCACCAGCTGTATGTATTCTAGTGTCATAATGTCCTATGTATTCTAGTGTCAGAGTATAAAAAAGGTGCAACATAGTCTTTAATGCTTATCAACTAGGTATTTAACGGTCAGTGTCAGCTATTTTTACAATATCACTAAGGTCTTGTCTTATTGCACTTTTTACTTTTCATTGAACTGCGGGAAAATAAAATAAATCTATACTACGAATGTTCATGTCAGTTAACAGCTTGGCATTACAACATCATATTAGTCCACAGTCCCCTATGGTTAAATGGTACAAGAACTAACTTCCATTTATCAGAAGCTTCACTCCCAGTGTTGCTGGAAATGTGCTACAGTAATTTTCTTTCAGAATGTGAAAGTGTCAAGCCTGTTTCTCCAGACACATTTGTCACATCTGCTGTACATTGCCACGTAAAATTAAGCTCTGCACATTCTTACAAGGTGCCCATAAAACTGTGCAACTTAACTTGTCTACACCCTTGCAGCCAACCCACTAGCCTGCAGTCTCTTACAAAGTGAAATCATTAACAGCACTGTAGATCTGTCCATGTTAACATTTAGAGAAAAAGTGTGTACTTAAACCATGACAGCACTTCTCTCTCAGTCTTGCATGACATTCTATAATTAGTCTTCTCTGTTTTCCTTTGACAGGCTACTGAATGCTGGTGGTGGTGGGAGATGGGGGGATCTGTTTGATTCACTAGACTACATGATTCAGAAGAAGTATAAATCTTCAGGGAACCCACATATAAACTCTTAGTGCTACAACAGTGTTGTGCAAAGATTGTGATTTAGCTCCAAAATCCAACAAAAATAAGCATTTAAATTAACAAACCAACACTACATATATTGATGATAATAATGGAGCCAATTAATGCTAACAACTTACATGATGATCCTTCCTCTTCACAGCTGTGTTAGAATAAGGTTACTTTTTCACATGGGAACAAGCTACTCAAAGAGTGATTTGGCATTTGATAATAGAATGCACTGATTCTGTAGAAAACAAACAGAGATGCATTGTATCCTCCCAAATTTCTTTCATCATATACCTGCTTCATATCATCCTTTGTGAAATTTATTTATTTATTATGTATTTATTTTATTTATTTCCATTTGTTTACTGGGAGAGTCCGACTGGACTAGAGCTGGCCTGTTTTCAGCAGAGGCCCAGGGAGAAAAGCTCCATAGATACAATGTTGTCCTAGTACAAAAGACAATTTGAGGAATACATATAGTGCATGATATAAAAAACTTAAAATACGTAAAATCTACAATATAAAATGCATACAATACAGTAGAGAGTCAATTATCCAAACTAACTGGGACCAAGGTTAGTTCGGATAATCAAACTGTTTGGATAATCAAACATACATTGAATAAGATAAAAAACTTCTAAAATCTTGTTGTTTCTGCACTCAGGGAGTACACTTTTCAAACATTCAGCAAGTCCAGTGGACAAGAAAGGATATTTTTCACACACAAGTAGGCTACAAGTTCAAAAAACATGCAGAAGCGAATACATATAACATTTGCATATTCAGACTATGATTTTTCCTACCCAAAAACTTTGGAAGACTGGGTTCGCATAATTGACATTTCGGATAATTGAGATTAGGATAATCATCATTCGGATAATCGACTCTCTACTGTACATGTGTAGAAATACAAGAAATAGTATAATACATAAAATATGCAATAGAAAATGCATACAGTACATGTGTAGAATATGGGTCTATATTACATTATCGATGAACGCTCACATGAGCGAAAACGCTGAAAATTAAACTTCTTACAGCCCCCCACACCCCCTGCTAACATATATTTCAACTCCAAGGTCACACTACAGTGAGGAAAGGGCAAATATCCCACTCCTCACTGTACCACGACCCCACAAACACCATTTTGATTTTCAGCATTTTTGCTCATGTGAGCGTTTGCTGAAATGAACTTTTGATAATGTAATATAGACCCTAGAATATCTGGGTTAAAAAAAATTTGTTTTGGTGTAGTGAAATTTAATAAACTTTTGGGATCAACGGAAAGAAAGAAAAAGCTAAGAGTGAGAAATGGTATTGACAAGCAAAGAAAGATTGACACTGGCAGCTCAGAGGGAGAAGGAGAAAGGGGAAGGAGAAACTAGATATAGAAAAGGGAAGAGAGCAGGTGAAAGGGGAGAGCTAGTGACATGTATACATAATTATTAATCAGGTCCAATGCAGGAGCAGAGCCAAGTGTTCTTGAGGTGTTCGCATAGTAGTTGTTTAAATTTACAAGAATTGTTAATGTTCAGTATAGGTTGAGGTATATCATCCCAAACTTTGGCAACTTTGTGTGTGTATAGGGGATCCCTGTAATTGTTATTTGACTTGCTGACCTTCAAAAGCAAGTTGTTAGAAGACCTTAAAGTTCTGCTGCTAGAATAAGCCTGAACTAGTTTGCTAATAGATGGACAGTTATCAGGGTGAAACACACTAGAATGAGTTAGTACTAGTTGGTTATAGGTTAATAGATTGGGAAGTTCCAACCAGTTGAGTTGTTGTAGCATAGTGCATTGATATGGGTTCTTGCAGGTTGGTTGGAGATGACTCTGGCTACTTTATAGTAACAAGATTCTAGTTTGGTTAAGTCGCATTTTCTTTAGAAACTCATGTATTCTGTTTCAGAAAAGAAACAGATTATCGGAAAGTGGGTGGGGTTGTGGATGGTGCGAGGGGTGTGGCTTTGGTCTGGTTTTAACTACAACGAAAGGTGGCAACCCAAAGAGTGTAAGAGGGTAGACAGAGGGTGAATTCTGCTGATGGTATATCTAGTGGAATCAGTTAGGAAGGGCTTTAATCTATACAGGGAGCCAAGTTTGATGTGCACTTTCTTGATATCTAGGGCTAAATGTTTATCAAATTTAAGGTCCTTGTCTATGGTGACTCCTAGTAGCTTTGTAGAATCAACTGGCTCAATGCAGGTATTGTTAGATGAATAAATGGTGAATGAAGTAGGGTCTATAGATTTTTTGCTGTGCTCAGTATACAAGTGGCTGCTTTTTATTGCATCAAAATAATGCTCCCATGTTCTTTTTTTTTAATTCAGGTAATTGGAAAATGCATAAAACGTACATTTTTGTACTGTTAAAAGTACACAGTACAGCAAGTATCTGTTCACAAAGAAACAAATGAAAATGTAAGGGTACAGTTTAATACAGAGACATGAAATAGTTTCTGGACATATAGTACCACATAAAGTTACTAAAATATTTAGTCCTCAAAATGTAGATATTTATAGCATGTTGTATTTTTGTATCTCTTACAAAATGGTACTGAACAATCAAGCATATAGCAAACAGATGGCATTATTACAGCACTTATACATAAAACAATAGTAAACTTTTGTTAGGGAAGATAACACCCACACTCAGTTTTTGTGCATTTATTTACCAAGGTTTGTCAGTAAAAAAACATAATAAGTATGACTTAATGTGCAATATTCTGCTAGCCACACATACTTTAAAAATCACATAATACAAGAAAATACAAAAATATAAAATATAACTCAGGCACTTAAGCATATATCTAGAAATATCTATTAACTTGTTTAAGGACCTTACAACGTTATGTACATAAGTGCATAAATAACATAGCAGCACTTTGAAAGACATTAATAATAGACATATGAAAACATTCCAGTACACATAGTCAATCCATTCATCCATTTTTTCTAACTCTGTCTTCATAAAAGTCATAGCAATTTGAAGCCAAGCAGGGCATAATAGAACCTATGCCCAGAAATGTTCCCAAATGTATCCCAATAGATCCCCTGGAATTTCCACATAAACTGAGAGCTATAATCTCCAACGTGTCCTGGGACTGTGCCAGAAGAGCCTCTTGGTGGGCCAAGCCTGGGGCACCTGCTGTAGGCGATACCCATCTAGATGACCAAACTATCTTATCTGGATCTGCTGCACCCAGAAGAGAAACAGCTTTACTCAGGTATTATTCAAGTTTATCAAACAGAGATCATTAGTTCATAGGTTCATAGGTAAGTACTAGGCTATCTGCCTGAGGGCATCTGTAAGCCTAGCCAGAATGTGTTGGCTTTTGCCGCCCCCTTAGATTAGTTCCCTGTGCCTCTGTCCAGCAGAGCCATTAGTTCCCTGTGCCTCTGTGCAGCAGAGCCACTGCAGTGATCCCCGGGGTAAATTTTCTGTTTCCCATCCACTCGTCAAGGTTTCTGTTGAAGAGTGTTAATGAGGGGCTCTGCCTAATGTAGATTGGAATCCTGTTCCAAATCATGGGGAGTCTCTGGGACATGAATCTATCCCCCCAGAACATCCTATTTCTCATTGTGATGAGGTTTAGATCCCTAGAGCATGTGGCTCTTGGGGATTTGTTTTTTTTAGGTGGAGCATGTCCAATTCTGGGTTGGACATGGCCTTGTATGTCAGGCAGAGATCACCACTGAGTAAGTGGTGTGCAACTGAGTACAGCTGGAGTTTCTTCAGTCGGGCTGCATAAGGCATCTGTTTGAGGCCAGTAATCCTCTTGGTGAGGTACTTATGTGGTGTTTCCAGCTGTTGCAGGTGTCTTATAAGGTACATCCCATATGGGGCATTGTACTCTATGATGGGTCTGATGAGTGATGAATAGAGGGGCACAATAACCTCTTTTGTTCTAGTTGCGAACCCTTTTGTGATTAGGTGGGCCACATAGAAGGATTTTCTAACCACCTTGGCAATATGATTATCAAAGGAGAGATTACTATCTACTTGGGTCCCCAGATCCTTTATTACATTTTCTGTATTTAGGGGACTACCATGTATGTGGTAGTTCGCGGGTACTTTGTTTTTTCCAAAGGGGCTGACTATGCACTTTTTGGCGTTTAGATTGAGGCCATGATTTTGACAGCAGGTATCCGTCTGAGTGAGACCCTTCTGGAGGATGTCTGTATCAGCTGGAGAGTCAGTTATGGCCCCTAGTTTGCAGTCATCTGTGAACTTGGTCAGCCATAGTCCTCCTGTGCTTTCCTGTACCTCTGAGAAGTATATACCGAACAGGAAGGGTCCCATGACTGAGCCCTGGGGGACGCCACTTGTAACTGGTTTAGACTCGGACCTAGAGCCTGCAACTCTCATAATGTGGATTCTATCTGTGAACCAATTGGCAACCCATCTCATGACATAGGGGTTTATGTTCAGGCTGGTGAGCTTGTCTATAATACTGGAATGGGGAATGGTGTCGAAAGCCTTTGTGAGGTCTAGGTAGGCTGTGTTGACCTCCTTTCCCTCGTCTAATGCCATGGTTAACAGTCTCAAAGAAGCCCACCAGGTTTAGGGGGCATGATCTGCCCTTAACAAAGCCAAGCTGGGTAGGGTTCAATGTTTGGAGGTTCCCAATGTCTCTGTTAACGAGTTCCGTTATGATGCACTCCATAGCCTTGCAGACCAGGCTAGTCAGGCTTATAGGACGATAGTTCCCGGGGTCTGTTGTGGCTCCACCTTTGTGGAGCAGGATAACTGTTGCTGTGCGCCACTCTATGGGTACGTAGCCTGTAGAGATGCTGAGTTTGAACAGTGTGTTTAGGTGAGAGGTTAGTTCATTTTGGAGCTCGTGTAAGACACAGCCTGGGACACCATCCGGTCCCATTGAAGCTGTGTTTTCAGTTTTGGATAGGGCTGTTTTAACCTGTGTGTCAGTGATTGCCAGGGCTCTACATTCGTCTGGTATGGCTATGGGCCCTTTAGGAGGTGAGTGGGGGGGTGAAGTTTGCACTAAACCTGTCTGTCAGAATGTTGGCAATATCAGTCGATTCAGTGTATTTTGTGCCATTCTGCACTAACTCAGAGCAGATCTGAGAGTTTCTACGTAGGATGTTCTTCATGTTTCACTGTTGCAGTCATCACATTGGGGTTATCTGCTTGCAGTAGCCCTCAGTCAGCCTGATTATCAAAGTCTTGGGTCCTGCGTCGGTTGCTGTCTCACCTTCCATGACGTCAGGTAGTCAGGGGTATAAAGCATGCAGCCAATGTCATCACATCAGTCTTTCTTGCCGTGTGGTGCCCGAAGCAGGAGCAGTTCGCAAGTGCCGGTCGGACGACTCCTGAAATTTTCATTTTTGAGTTTCAGAACCGAAGTCTTCAATTAAAGCTAAGTACCCTGTTTTGGAAACTTTCTTGCTCTAAACTGATGTCAGTAAAAGTCAATAATTGTATTTCTTGTGGAAAGCAAATACCTCATAAAGTTTTTTATTCATAGTGTATTCCTTGCCTAGGCGCTGACCACGATGTACCTCGCTGTTGGTTTTGTTCCTTATTTAAGCAACAAACTATTCGTCTTTGGTATATTTACACTATATATATATATATATATATATATATATATATATATATATTTATATATGCGGTATATTTTGGCACTCGGTTCAATTATCAAGATATGTCTTCAGTAAGCCATCTGACTACTGACATTCCGAAAAAACACAAAGATAAAGGCAGATACAGGCCGCCTAGGTCCAAAGCTGCCGACGATGCTTCTCCTAAGCCAGTCGCCAGTTCGCCGGTACTCAGTGAGGTGCTTTTGCAGCCCCGATACCAGTTACTTCAGATTTGCAGGCCTCTACTGAGACCCATTCGGAGTCCGGTATGCTGTGAGATGCTTCAACTGTGGAACCTGCGGATGTCTCTACCTTGGATGGGTCAGGAGTCACTGTGCAGGCACCGGCTTCTGAGGGTGTATTCAGGCCTACTGACTTAAATATTAAACCGCCATCTTCTTCTTCAAGGCCTAAAACTCGAACAATGCCTAGAAAACTGATGCCCAGACCACATGGTCAGGCCTCTATGCCTAAAAAACAAATGATAAGAATGGCTGAAGACCTTATTACTTTAATCAGGGGAAGCCAACCTTCCCCCTCTAAGAGACCTAGGACTGAATTTGCTTATGCTACTTCTGACCAAGATTCTGAAATTTCTGTTTCCGCTGATGACCAGGATTTACCCTTATCCACCTATGAGGATTCTGATGCAGAGGACTCTTTTCCCTCTGCCCCCCCCCCCCCAGAGGATTTCTCTTTTGGTGAAACCTTGCATACTCTTATGGAGCATTTTTGTTGGGAAAGTCAGGATTACTCTGATTCTAAAAAGAGGCTTAGGGATTTCTTACTCCTGCCCAAACACAGGCCTTTAGTTATCCCTCCTGCACTAGACATTGTTGATGATGCCTTTTCGGAATCTAGCTTGGCCCCTGACTCTTTACCTCCTGCTCCCAGAAAACCTGATAGATATTACAGGGTTCCTGTCTCTCACAAGTTCCTTTTTAAACATCCTACTGCAGATCCTGAGACCATTTCACAGGGACCCAAGGGCATTAAGGCTGCTACTGCCAAAAAATCCTACCCCCTCTGATAGAGACTCCAGGGCGCTGGATAGATGGGGTAAGAAGGTATACACTTCTGCAACCTTGGTCATTAAGGCCTTAAACTGCCAGTTTCAAATGTTAAAGTATCAGCAGCATAGTAGTGGATTGCTTAAACAGAAAATGATGTTGATTCCTGACTGTGCTGAAAATAAGGATTTACAGGATTTAATGCTTTCTGCTGAACAGGTTGGAAAACATATTTTGCAATGTGGTTTTGATTCACTAGAGGCATCTTGCAGGGCTGCTGTCACTGGGTCTGTACTTAGAAGGCATGCATGGCTTAAGGAGCAATCTTTGCCAGATCATGTTAAAGCTAAATTGCTGGATGTTCCCTTAAATCAGGACTGCCTGTTTGGCAACAAAGCAGAAGTAGTTCTTAAAAAGATGGAGGGAAAAAAAAAAGATTTCCTGAAAGTACAGCCTCCAAGATTTAGTAGGCATTGGCCCTCTAAGAATTGGTCCTTTCCTGCCTCTTCCATGCCTTCTCAGTCCAAACCCAGAACCAGCAGAACACTCACGCTTCAGTCCCAGGGTACGCACAGGACTAAGCAGTGGGTGGCTCCCACTTCCAAATCAGGGAGTAGTAAGAATCCCCCCTATGGTAGACTGTCTCAATGACTTAACTTTAAAACTTCCAAGCACTTCTCAACTGACTGCTCCTTTAGGGGGAAAGATTGCTCTGCAGGCAAAAAAGTGGGAACTCATTACCCAGAACAAATGGGTTTTAAATATAGTTTCCCAAGGATACAGATTTCACTTCCACACATTACCAACCCCAAACGGTTGGCCAGATCTACCCCAAATCAGTGGGCAGAGGCTCAAAAGCAAGTACTCTCTCTCTTAAGCATGAAGGCTATTTAAACTGTACCAGAAGAGGAAAAGGGACAAGGTTTCTACTCAAGACTTTTCCTGGTACTCAGAAAAGACAACTCATGGCATCCTGTCCTGGACCTTAAATTCAAGATGCAAACTCTACACCAGTTGCTCCCTGTGCTAGGCAAAGATGCCAGACCGGCAACACTGGATTTAAAGGAAGCCTATCTGCACATCCCAATCAGGGAATCTTGCAGAAGATACCTACACTTCAAAGCAGGCTACATGCACTATCAGTTCTCTGCACTGCCCTTTGGCTTATCTACTGCGCCCAGGATATTCACAAAGTGCCTAGCTCCAGTCATTGCATTTTGCAGGCAAAGAAATATTCAAATATGCCCATACCTGGATGATTGTCTAATTCAGGCAGAAAGCCAGGACATACTTTTGAATCATCTGGCATTTGTACAAAAGGTGCTAACTTGTCTGGGGTACACCATAAATGAAAAGAAATCACATCTGGTTCCCCGTCAACAAATTATATTCCCAGGAGCAAGCTTGAACACAACTTCCCAGATGGCTTTCCTCATGCCAGAGAAACAAATTCATTTGACAACTTACTTCAAACTAATGGCCACAAAATCGCTGCTCTCTTCATGGCAAATACTACAAGCCTTGAGGTTCATGGCCTCCTGCATTCTACTAATTCCATATGCAAGACTGCATATGAGGAAACTACAATGGTATTTAAAAGGCCTATGGTGTCAACATTCTCAGGATCTAGAAGCAATGATTCCTATCATGCCTTGCCTACGGTTAGAGTTCCTTTGGTGAGCAGAGGCCTGCCACCAAAACAAGGGACTATCATTCATTCTACCCCTTGCCGCCCAAAGCCTAACAACAGATGCATCAGACTATGCATGGGGGGGGCTCACCTGGCAGGGAAGTGCATTCAGGGCAAATGGAACTCAAGTCAAATGCACCTGCATGTCAAGCAAAAACGAATTGTAGCTATACAGAATGCTCTGACAGCTTTCAAGGACCACACTCTTCCAGGAAAATTAATGGTAAAGACGGGCAACACCACTGTTATGTGGTACATAAACAAGCCGGGGGGTACCCATTCTTACCCTCTCTACAGACTAGCCATGGCTCTGTGGAACACAGCCTTGCGCTACCATGTGCATCTGCAGGCTCAATTCCTGCCAGGAAAACTAAATACACTGACAGACGAGCTAAGCAGATATCTCATGGACCCACATGAGTGGAAACTGGAACCAAAGACTTTCAACATGTTGATAAACAAATGGGGAGCCCAGATATAGACCTGTTTGCCTCCCCCCAGAACTACCAATTGGACAAATTCTGCACAAGGACTCCCCACAAACAAGCTTGGAAAGTGGATGCTCTGTCGTTCAGCTGGAAAAATCTATCAGTTTATGCCTTTCCTCCTCTGCCTCTCCTCCCCAAAGTACTACTAAAGATCAAACAGGACAAACCAAGGATGATACTGATTACACCAGACTGGCCACGCCAACACTGGTATGCCCTCTTGCGCAGTGTGTCACTGCTGGCTCCATGGCACCTGCCTCAAACCCCTACCCTGCTGTCACAGCAGGAGAGCCAGATTCTGCACCCTCAGCTTCAAACCCTGAACCTGGTAGCTTGGGTAATTACCTAATCTCTCCGTTACCATCCCTCGGTATTGTTGGATGTCATTTTGGAGGCAAGGAGGCCTAGTACTGGAAAAATCTTATGCTGAAAAATGGAAAAGATACTGTGCCTGGAACCAAACTCAAGGGATGGCCACAGCAGCACCCAATTTACCTCAGATTCTTCAATACTTAACTGAGATGCTTCACAAATGCCTTTCTTTTTCCTCTATCAAAATTCATGCCTCAGCCATTTCAGCTCATTACAACACAGAACCACCCCTCTTCTCTCATCCACTGCTCAATCAGTTCCTCAGAGGGACCAAAAACTTAAGACCACCCAGGACAGCCCCAACTCCAGCCTGGGACCTTAACTTTGTATTGGAAAAACACACTCTTCCTCCTTTTGAGCCAGCTGCAAGTGCAGAATTAAAATTCCTTTCTTGGAAAACAGCCTTCCTTTTAGCAATCACTTCAGCAAGAAGGGTATCTGAATTACAGCCCCTTATGGCACTGTAGCCTTTTTTTTCTAATCCACAGAACAAATGGGAATGGATACTGCACTCCTTAGATATGCACAGACAACTTAGATTTTACTTGGACAGGACTAAACCTCAAAGGAAATCTGAACAACTGCTGGTGGCATTTGCTGCAGGGGCAGAGGGGAAGGCTATTTCAAAGCAAACCATTTCTAAATGGATAGGCCATTGCATTCATTTCTGCTATAAGCACCATGGAAAACCTATCCCACAGGGGATTAGACCCCAATCAACCAGGGCTGCATCTACCTCTACAGCCTTTCTCAGAGGTGTCCCTACCAGGGACATTCTAGAAGCTGCTACCTGGAGTTCTGTACATACTTTCACCAAGCATTACCATTTGCCCATTTTCTCTAAATCCAGAGCTGGCTTTGCCACTGCAGTCTTGCAGGGCCTTATAGCTGGTCCTAATGCTATCTACATTCTCCTCCCATCCTTAGCTTTGGGAATCTACTCAAATGTGATGACTGCAACAGTGAAACACAAAGAACATAGTACAGCTGTGTACACTTACCATAAATGTAGATGTTCGAGTGTATTCACTGTTGCAGTCCTGGTTACCCTCCCTCCAGCCACCTGACTTCTTTTGGCTATATCTCTACTCTCCTTTACTATGCTTAAAAGGTTTTTGGTGTATTTACTTTTTTGTTGGAGGTATAACTTATATATATATATATATATATATATATATATATATATATATATATATATATATAATTGCTTCCCATTAGGGGGGCAACTGACATCTGGGGCAAGAAAAACTGATGTAATGGCGTTGGCTGCATGCTTTATACCCCTGACTATCTGACGTCATGGAAGATGAGACAGCAAACGATGCAGGACCCAAGACTTTGATAATATAATCCAAATGTGATGACTGCAACAGTGAATACACTCAAACATCTACATTTATCTACATTTATGGTAGGTGTACACAACTGTACTTCCCTGACATAGCTAAAGAACTCTTTGTTGTTATCTTTGGAGTCCTTGGCAATTTTTCTTTTGAAGCTAGCCTTGAATGATTTTATGAGGGATCGTAGTTTCTTGCTGACACTGATCAGGGATGTCTTTCCTTCTTGGGATTTTACTCTTTTCTGCACTAGTTTCCTCCTTCTATTGTATAGCTTATTTATGGCAGGGGTCCACCAGACTGGTTTCCTTTTCTTGGAGGTGTGAGTCTTGGTTTTGCTTGGGATAGCAGGATCCATGCATTCATGCAGATGCTCATAGAGTGCCTTTGTAAGGGATTAAGCAGCTTGGACAGCATTGCCCTTTAGCATGGGGGCTGTGAACCTTTCCACCTCAGTCTTAAGTAATGTGAAGTTTGCTTTTGAAAAGTTTTTCACGGTGGTTTCCTTGATTGGGGGTGGGGGTGGAATGTGGATATCAAGAGTGATTAGTCTGTGGTCTGATCTAACCAGCGAGGGGTTGGCCTCCAGTGTAGAACACTTGTCGCTCATGTTGGTGATGACCAGGTCCAATATGTTGTCACCTCTGGTGGGGGTGTTGACCAGTTGATCCAGGGCATTCGAGTTTATAAATTCTAGGAAGCATTGGGCAAGGGAGTTAGTACTTTAGTAGTTCTCCCAGTTAATGTTTGGGTAAGTGAAATCACCCAATATTAGGGCATTTGGTAGGACCTTCATATTTTCCAGTGTCTCCATAAATGCGGAATGGGGGTCCTGGGTCATGGTGGGTGATCTGTAGCAAGCTACAATTTGAATTGCAGTGTTTCCCATTGTTAGTTGCACATGGATGATCTCTGAGGCATTGTGCTGTGCCACTAACCTGGAGGTATGGGTATATTTGATGAATATGGATACACCCCCACCTTTTGTGTTTCGGTCCAGGTTCTGTGGCCGAAAAGTATGGTATGAGTTATAGCCTGGTAGTGCTAGGGTACTCTCTGGAGCCTTAAGCCAGGTTTCTGTTACTGCACAGATATCTATGTTCTCCATACTGAGGAGTGTCTTGAGTGCATGCATTTTGAGGTTTAGACTTTTGGCGTTGAGTAGCATTACCCTCAGTTTTTGGTTACTTGTGCTATTTACGGTGGTGGGTTTGTCTTTTGAGCCTTGCCTCAAAAAGGCACTATGGGGGTGGCAAAAGCCTTGGCCAGTATTCGAAAGCCTAAGGGTGACAGGTGCAAGCCATATCTTGTGAAGCAATGTGGCTTGTCGAGCATGTCATCCCAGGTGGACAGATACTGGATCCCCTTTGAATGACACCAGAAACTTAGCCAATTGTTGAAATTGATCATTTTTTCTTTATACTGTGGCATCATTCTTGGTAAGGGTAGGATGCTACTCAGGGCCAGGGTCATACCAGCCTGGGCTATGTGATCAGAGAGCTCTTCCATGTCTCTTTTCATGTAGTCCAGGGAAGTACGTCTCGGGTCCTTCACACCAACATGGACAATAAGAGTCGTATTTGTACTTGTTCTAGAACGACTTGAGTGCTTGTGTTATGTGGGGGATCCTGGCGCCTGACAGGCAGCTAATAGTAACCTTCTCCTTGTTCAACCTAGTGAGTGGGACGTCTGTGTGCCTGACTATAGAGTCACCTATTACTAGTGTGTTGGGTATGTTATTTTGCCTTAAGGACTGTGATTGTGTGGCACACTGATTATGTAAAGTATGTGTTTCATGGTTTGTGATGGGGTGTGGAGGTTGCTTGGGTGTCTGCTATGGCGGTCTCTGTTGCTTTTGCAGATTTTTATTTAGAGCCTCTAAGTATGTTTTTGTGTATTTATGTGTGTTATTTGTTGGTGTTGGTTTAGTAGGTCTATGTGAGACTGGTGGTGTGTTGCAATTATTTTTCTTCTCCTCTTGACGGTCAGTTCCAGTCTTGGGTTGAGAGAGCTTTGCCTCCAGTTTGGCTGTATAATTGCATCTCTTGCATATATTAGTGTTTGCTGGCAGGAGGAGAGGATTGTCTGTGTACATGAGGCAGTTGTAACATTGCCTCAAAATGTCCAGATTCACCATTTGGACGGGAGAGTGCAGATGAATCCCCTGGCCCAATCTCATTTGTATCACTATACCAATGTGGTCACACTTTGGTCACTTTCCAAAGCTCATGATGATGGTCAAGAATGGAGGTATAAAATGACTGATAAACTGACTGATTGTATCTATGATTATGAGCAATGACTCAGCTCTCACTTTACCACTGCAGTCTGCTACATTGCTTTCTGGCAATTTGTTGATATCTCCCCTCCAACCCTGTGATAAGGTATCTAATCATCTGGACAGTTCTTGGGTTACTACCATGGCAGACAACCACCACCCTTTGGAAACACTTTTTTTAGCACTGTCTCAGCTGTTGAGATCTTGAATAGAGTCCCTTCAGACTCTACTTCCTTGACCTCCTGCACTGTAAGGGGGATGCTGTTCCAGATGTAAAGGATGAAGTCATCTGATGCAGAAGGAAATGCTAGGCATTCTTAAGACACCCTAGATAAAGATATTAGTTTTCTGTCTAGCCACTGGTCATTTCAGAGAAACACTACCAAGTAATTATCATTTAGAAGCTTAGCATGTCTCACTTGTCCTTTGTATCCAAATTTGTGGCCTTAAGTCTATTGACAGGGCTACAAACTTACTCCTTAGTCTTTCTCACAGAGTAGTCTGTTCCACTGGCACATAGAGATCATTCCATTGCTATGACCCAGGCAACCTAAGTTCGATTAGCATCTTGGGTAAGGAATTGGGGGATGGGAGATTGAGGGGTATGCTATAAACCATAGTGTGACAGACAATAGCAGTGTACTCCGAAAGACACTTCAGTCTTTCTATACAGCTAAGTAATGAATCATCCTGCATAACAGTACATTTTTACTACCCATAAAATACTGTCTGAAGTAAAACAATGGCACTAGGTACATCATCAAATAATCTTTCCTGCATGATGATTTACACTTATCACTGCCTTGTCATTACAGTTATAATGACAGACTCAAACTTAAAATCAGTTTATCAATATCACCATCATTGTCAACCCCTTTTTTCCCAGTCTCTGCATGGTGATGGGGTGTCATATCAACTGTTGCCATCTCTGTCCATTCGATGTCACTGTCCTGCCTTCCTTGAACATCATTGCTGGCTGTTGCCGGTCTTCTCTCATACAATCCATCCATCTCTTTAGTGGATATTCTCTTCCTTCTTTCTGTCTGTCTCAAATCTTCTTCAGCACATTGTCTTCTGCTTTTCTGCACATGTGCCCAGACCACCGTAATCTGTTCTCTTTGACCTTCTCTACAATTGGAACTACTTTGGCTTCTACTCTGACTTCCTCATTTCTTTATCTGTCCCACAGTGTGCACCCTACCAACTAGCTTCCTCAATTGCTCTGCCTTTATGCCCAGGTTTCTGTACCATACAGTAGTACTGGGTGCACCACTGTTTTGTACCCCTTATTTTTCAGTTTCTGTGACATTCTTCTCTCATACACTACTCCTAACACTCTGACAGTTGGTTGCAGCCCCTCTGATTCTAGATTTGACCTCCTCTTTCAGACTTCCCCTCCCAGATACTTGAAGTTGATAACCTGTTCAGCTATTTCCCTTCTATCTCATTTCTCAGTTTCTTTTGATTTGCCTCATTTGCTGCCATTACAACTGTCTTATCTGTACTCAATTTCATCCTATCTGCATTCAGTTTTGCATTCCATTCACCTATCCTTTGCTGAATTTCTTGCTCAGAGTCTGCCTGTAATGTCACATCATCTGCATACAGCAACTTTGTTGATATGTCCTCTCCAACCTGTTTTCTAATATTGTCTTCCACCT
Organism: Protopterus annectens; assembly: GCF_019279795.1. Classification (NCBI taxonomy): domain Eukaryota; kingdom Metazoa; phylum Chordata; order Ceratodontiformes; family Protopteridae; genus Protopterus; species Protopterus annectens. Next base: position 1,246,753,033 of record NC_056746.1, read on the forward strand.
GAATGAACAGCAGTGGGTTCAGAGCTGAACCCTCATACACACCCACTCCCACTCCCACTGATAACCCCATTCTGAGACTGAGCACTGTTCATACTTGAGTCATTGGGTCCTTGTACATAGTCTGCACTAATTCTGTCAGTGTTCCTGGGACTTCAGACTGCCAAAGACCTGACCAAATCAGCTTTCTGAGACCTTGTCAGATGCTTTCTCCAAATCTAGGAATACCAAGTTGGACTCTTTCCCCATCTCTAGCTTTTTCTCAGCTATCTGTCACTCTGCAAACATTAGGTCAGTTGTGCTGTATCCTGATCTGAATCTGAACCGCTCATCTCCCATCTTATCTTCTGTTACTCTGCATATATATTTATCAAAACAAAACCTCTGCAGAAATTTCATGCAGTACCTGTGTACTCTGTATTCTGTAGGAGTTTAATACCTGTGTACCCTGTATTCTGTAGGAGTTTAAAACCTGTGTACTCTGTATTGTGTACTGCCCACAGTTGTGGAAGTCCCCTTTTTTTCTTGTACACCAGCACTAGTATGCTTTTTCTCCAGCTGTCTGAGATATGTCTCTCTCCATACTGCTATGAGTACCCTCAGGAGACATTTCTCCCGTATGTCACACAACATCTTGATTATATCTGCTGTGACCTCATCTAAATCTGCTGCTTTCCCTGAATTATTTTCCTTAGTGCTGTTCTTGCTTATTCTAAGATGGGCTCCTCCTCTTTTTTCATCATAGGCTGTATCTGGGGCAGTACAGCTTCTGTGGGTTTTTTCTTTCAGAAACTGCTGAAAGTACACCTTCCATTTGATTTACTGTGTGCTGGTGAGCAGGGTTGCTGAAATCACTTACAAAGGGTGTCTGTCTTCTTTATCTTTCTGTCTTTGCCTTGCAACCTGGTAGAAGTTCTTAGTGCCACTTACTGAGTCACTTTCCAGAAGCTGGAAGAGTGCCTCTGATGCCTTGTTTTTTGTTATTGCAATGCTTTTTTGTTAGCCAACCAGCAGTCCTTCTTAGACTGGTCAGTCTTTTCTGTCTCCCATTTTTTCCTGCCCTCCTCCTTTCTTTTGATGACTTCCTGAACTTCTGAATTCCACCACTTGATTTCCTTATGTACCTTATTTCCATACCTTGCTTGGCCACATGCCTGTTCTGTAGTCCTCACACTTGCTGTTTTGAGGCACTGCCATTTTTCTTGAACTCTACCTATTTTCTCTTTTATTCTGCAGGTGCTAGAGCCCTTGAATAATTCCTTGAACTCTTGTGGTTCCTCTCCAGTCAATTTCAGGTCTTCGGTTTAGCCTCTGTTGACCTTAGAGCCTTCTCTGACCATTGCATGTAGGTTATTGTGGCAACCAATGTAATAATAATAACAACACTTGTTATTGAATTCCCTTCTATTGTAGGATTAAGAATGACTCCAGACTAACAAATCTCTATATGTTTTGGGATATTGTCTAGTGATCCTGGGCATGCCTTCGTTAAAGGTTGGGCGTCGAGCTGGCAACTCTGCCCCGTGAAAATCTACTGCCAATCATTAGCGGACCGGAGTTCCGCTGTGGCGACCCCTAACCGGGAAAAGCCGAAAGACAACAAGTTTTGTGATCCTGTCAAGTTATGAGAATGCTTTTGTAATGCTGTATCCCTTCAATCTTTAGTCTATATCTTGATAATAGCTGATTGTAAGCAAACATTGAATCAGCCTGTAAGGCTGATATTTGCCATAAGATTATACAACCTAATGATTATTATAGAGGACGGGGTTTGTATGGAGCTAACATTTGACTGCTGTGCTCAGGTAAGTAAAGATCACCAGATTAAATTATCTGTTGTATTCAGCTTATTAGCTAGGTACATAGTGGCCAACTAAGCAGATTTCACTTCATGTGTAACTAACATGATTGTTTTTCTGTAACATTAAATGAACAGTTAAATATCCTGTGTTCCTGTTGATTCACTGACAGCAGTTTCAGCAGAAAAAACACTACAATTTCTTGATTGTATTTCTAGGAAAGCTTAAACTGTAAGTGCAAATATTTTTAATTTAATTAATCGGGTTTAATTATTTATTATATTCTTAGAACTCCTTGATACTTAACTAATTTATAAACATACTGATTTTGTCTAATATATGCAAACCTAGCCAAAAGCAATGGACACTTCACTTAAAGTACTGCTAGGACTAATCCCTGCAGTACATTTCTCTGTTTAGCCAGATTTCTGAACACCTAAGCAAAGCCATTTTGATAATGTACATGCATGTGTATAGAATTCTCAGTTTGGATTTACCAAAGTGTTTATCATTTGAATAATTCAAGAAGTTCATATGAGCAGCAATTTATTTGGATATGTTAATTTATTGTACTGAACTGCTTGACTTATTTTTTATTGTATTTGTTAACCATTTTAGTCTAGCTGGCCAGGTACACTTTTTAACTGAGTCTTCAACAATAACAATAAAAAATATAGTTAACATTAAAAATTAAGTTCCATCTACAATATAAGAAGTAGAGAGGTACAATTTGCAACAATATAAAGGTGCACAGTCTTATGTGCAGCATACAAAGTAGAGAAATACAGGGTCAGTTACAAGTTTTTGCATGCTAGATGCTGTCCATATACACTTGGCCATTGCCAAGCTTGAATAGGAAAGTGCTAGAACACCCACTGACTCGATATCATGTAACTCCTTAGCTCCCATATCTCTACCAGAACCCTAACTCTAACCCTGAAACTCCCTTCTCACTTCCTAAACCTAAAACTTCATTCCTGCTTCCTAACCTTAAAACCCTCCTCCTGCTCCCTAAACCTAAAATCCCCTCCCACTCCCTAAACTTAACCCCCTACTTCCTAAATGTAAACTTACCTTCCCCACTAGTGTCCTAATTCACACACCCACCCTGTCCCATTCTGTCAGCTTGGCTGCTGCACTTATTTCTTTAGAAAGTGAATGATGCATTTGGATAAGTTATAACAGCTGCTTGCCTGAACCCATATTCAAGTCTGAGCATGAGCAGCAGCCTACCTGTGCATGAGCAGCAGCCTACCTGTGCATGAGTAGCAGCCTACCTGAGCATGAGGAGCAGCCTACCTGAGCATGAGCAGCAGCCTACCTGAGCGTGAGCAGCAGCCTACCTGTGCATTAGCAGCAGCCTTCCTGTGCATGAGCAGCAGCTTTCTGTGCATGAGCAGCAGCTTACCTGAGCATGAGCAGCAGCCTACCTGAGCATGAGCAGCAGCCTACATGTGCATGAGCAGCAGCCTACAGTGCATGAGGAGCAGCCTACAGAGCATGAGGAGCAGCCTACAGTGCATGAGGAGCAGCCTACAGAGCATGAGCAGCAGCCTACCTGAGCATGAGCAGCAGCCTACCTGAGCATGAGCAGCAGCCTACCTGAGCATGAGCAGCAGCCTACCTGTGCTTGTGTCGCTGGCTGTAAACAGTGGTTTGTGAGTGCTTGCAGAACACCCAAAGTATAATCTGTATGCAATTTGTGGGTTAATGGTTTTACAAGAAGTATGTGCAACATAATACACCTGTACACAGGTGCGGCAAGATGTAGCACTGCCTGAGAAAGAAGGAAGAATAAAAAGATATAGCAAGACCAGGGTGCCTGGAAAACCTCTAGGGAGGAAGAGAGGAAGAGAAGGAGAAAACAGAGAATATGAGGATGGTAAGGGTGTAAGCTAAGGGAGAAAAAGTAAGGAGAAAAGGGAAGTAGGATGGAGATAGAAGGAAACTGTATCAGTGGTAAAAGTAAAGAAACCAAGAAAGATAATTGTGTACAAGTCAGAAGCTACCTTTGAAATATGAGAATGTTATTTGACATAGTGACAGCCATATCTACAGGTGAGTTTTTTTTTTTTTTTGCTTTCTTAGGAAAATTTAGTTGCAGTTGTTAGTTCAGGATTTCCATAATTTAGTGACATATGCAAAATAAAGGAAGTCACCAAAGTGAATGCTGGATTTGGTGATTGCAAGGTGGTTTAAATCCTGGGATCTGAAATCTCTTTTAGGGATACATCATGCTATTAAGTTAGGGAATTAGTTAACATTGTAGTGTGCAGTTTTCAAATGGGTATTGTTCAAGGGTCTACTTTATTTCTAGCTATTGTTACTACAGAGATGCATCCTGTTGGGAAGATTAGTGGCAAATTTTGTTATTCTGTTATAATGCTGGATTTGGTGATTGCAAGGTGGTTTAAATCCTGGGATCTGAAATCTCTTTTAGGGATACATCATGCTATTAAGTTAGGGAATTAGTTAACATTGTAGTGTGCAGTTTTCAAATGGGTATTGTTCAAGGGTCTACTTTATTTCTAGCTATTGTTACTACAGTGATGCATCCTGTTGGGAAGATTAGTGGCAAATTTTGCTATTCTGTTATAACATTTTTGTTTTCCCTTTATTCATTGACTGCATGCAGATATTAAGAGACTAGGCAGGTAAAAGTAGTACTTTCTGAGTGAGGAGCAGCATAATTTGATAAAGCATGCCTAGTTTTCATTAGTTTTGGAGATATTCCAGATAGTTCAAATAAATATTCTTTTTGTAACTTAACATTTGTTTTTATGGGAGTTCTCTGCCCATGGGCTAAGTGATTTAAAAATAAACAATAAAGCTCAGGAACATTGCTATCATACTGAGTTACTTTGTAAAGTAATATATTTAAGCAATAACCCACAGCTGGGTGTGGGTAATGCTGGATTTACCCACGGTTGATGTGGTTTGGTCTCAAGGGCGAAGCCTGAGTGACCAAACCAAGCCAGCGGTGGGCAAATCCAGCTTTGCCCACACCCAGCCGTGGGTTATTGCTATTACACAATGACATTATTTAAGAAAAAAAACGTACTTTTCTTAAATAATATCTTTGTGTAATGCCTCTGTGCTGCCCTTCCGTGGTTTTCTGGTATCCTGGGGCTTTTTCTGATGTACTGCGCATGTGTATGGGACTTGGGTTCCCATGGTTACGCAGTACATCAGCGCTATGCAGAGGTAGCAATGGAGAAAAGGAAGATCCCCGTTGCCTTTTTTTTTTAAAATTGAAAATACAAAATGAAATCGGGAGACTTTTTATGTTCGGGAAAATAAAAGGATAATCCGGTAAATTTCTTTAATTTTTGCAGAATGCACCTGATTATCCTCTTATTTTTGTCTGCGCCATCTCCCTTGTTTGTTTCAGGTCTTATGTTTTCTTGAGGCAAAAAAGAAAGAAAAGTAAAAAAGAAAATAGGAGATATACTAATGGGAAAAGTCCAGGCAACCGGACCTTTCTCTGTTAGTATATTCTCGGATTTTCAGTGGGCACGCTGGGTGGGCTGGCCAGTCAGCGTGTTCATTTTTGAATATTTATGGCCAGTCATAAGAATAATACAGTGTGTATTAAGGTGACAGTACATTTTCTCGGTACATTCTCCTTCTTTGTCTTACATGCACTACAGATCAGAAATCATCCAACGTATCTAAATTATGTTACTACCTTAAAATTTTGTGGGGGAAATCTAAAGTATATGGCTACTCAGTATGACTATAATATTGTTTTGAATGTGTTTTCTATTCTAATGCATCCTTGGTCACAGTTTCTCTTGTCTTAACTCCTATTCAGTGAATGAATGAAAACATTTGATTAATTTATGTAGTCCTTTATTGTATCTGCATTTCTGAATAAGTATATGTAATTCTAAACAAAAATAGCTTTGCATTGTCTAAGCATATGTGTTCAGTTTCATTTCATTTGCCCCATACATTGTCATGAGGTACCATCTCATGGGATATTAAATGCATTTAGATGGCAGTGTTTAAGCCTGTATATTAAAAAGAACAGTTTATTTCAGAATAAATAACATAAATAATTTCTTAGCTAGCTCCATCTTTTTCTTGGTGTCCATTTGTCTTCTGATAACTTCCTTGACTTCTGTTTTCCTGACAAAGGTTTCCTTAGTCAGCACTGTGGTATAGGGAGATAAAGCCCTGACTATGGCTCAGGTGACCTGGATTCAATTAGTGACACAGGTGTATCAGGCATTGGCATGAGAGATTGGTATACCCTTCCCAAGTGGTTGGGCAGACTTCTGGGCAGTACCCATGTCTAATATCTGTTTGAGGCCGGGAACATGGAGAGGAGCATTGTCCAAAGTGGGTAAAAAGATAGTGCCAATGACTAAGCTACTGCACAGACAGAGTGATGTACCAGCACATCCTCATTGCATGCCTGAACCTCAGATGCTACAGGCAAGTATATGGGTGAATGGAAAGCTAGTGTATATATAGTAACCCCCCCCAGATGATATCAATGTGACACAGTCCCAACATACCTTGATCTTCTTGTTAGCTCTGACACTAATCAGAGTTAGGCTGGCAGAGACCAGGATTGGTAAGTAGACCTGAAAAACAAGGAGAAGCACTTGGGTCCTCTAATGGTCAGCTGTGTTGGACACCATCAAGCCATTTGCCAGAGAGATGTCTAGAATGGTCTCCCCTTCTTTATTCCTTTTGCAACATCTGTGAGGACCCAGGAAGTCCTCATATCCTGTTTCTGTCTGTCCCAATATAACCGTTCAGATATCTCATTAGCAATAATAGCTCATGTCATCCTGCTTTATCAAATAGGTCCTGCAACTGTTGCCTGAATGCGATCTTTTCCTCACCATCACAGCATGCTGTGGGGCAGAGGCTGAGATTATGAATACTGCCTTGTCTTTACACTGGAGTGCAATCGATATGAGTGTATCACTAATTCTGATGACATCCCTCACTATCTTCAGAAGATTCTCTTTCACCACAATTCTCACATCATTTCTAGTTTGTCCTCCCCTGAGTAGTAGGCTGTGGATCCGTAGCTAAGTGGCTTTGTTGCATTCCCCTTCCACTTTATCTCCTGATTATGCAGGGTGAACAGTCTCTTCTTTACCATCATGTTGTCCACTTCCAAGCTGCATCTCCTTAAGTGAAACTATATTCAGTATAGCAATGCTTCGTTCATGTTTGACAGGTTGATTGCTTTTATGACCTGTTTTCTGTTGACAGGGCTATCCCAGGTAACCTAGGCTGGGCAACTGTACAACAGAAGGCCAATAACTAAAATGGCTTTTGGGCTTTTATGGTGGGCACATACTGGCCAACAGAGGCACATAGGTTCCACCTACTTTAGCATTGGTGCCTTGGGTAGGCCAGAGCAGATTGGGTCCTGAAACCACTTATCACTGGCAAATACCCATACCTATTTCTGGTGAAATTAGTGAAAGTAAAAATTATTAAATATTTTTTTAATTAAATATCAGTATGTGTGTGAAATATCTTGTGACACCTGTACCTTTCACTGCATGTTTTTCTTATTTATTTAGAATTCACTAGTTCTTACAGAATATCTGCCAGTTAGTGTCTGCAGTAAAACTTCTTTTGAACACATTACTGAGAAACTTTGCCTTAAGACTGAAACACATCTACTCACCTTGCCCCTTTTATTTATGTATATATTTACAGTTCACTTCATTTAATTATATCATATAGCTTCGAAAAATCAGCTCCCAACTTCAGTCAACTAGAATAAAGGAACATTATAATTGTAAAGATTTATAAAATGCCTCTTCAAGAAAAAAAAAAGTATTTTAATTCATACATCTAGCATGCCTGAGGCTTAAAATCCTGAGTAATGGAAAAATAGATTTTAAACATCCTAAGGTATAAAAAACATTTCTGGAATTTTTCATTTAAGAAAAACTCCTTTCAGTTAACTGCCTCAGGCAGTACAATAAACGACTGGGCAGGTGTGATGTGAGTTTATGAATACCAGGGAAGAAACGTGGTCATTATAGCTCACTAAAGAAAAATGTAAACATTTCTTACTTTGAGCTGTACTCATTTTGTGTATTGTTCACTTCACTTTTCTTGTACTAACTTCCTTATTCATTTCTGCGTGAACCCCACCTATTTTTAATAGGGAATGGTGTTTTGCCCTGATGTCATTAAGAGCGCTACTTCAAAGACAAGTGATGCAGGTTCCAGAAGTAGATAAAATGCCATTTCCCCACAGATACCGCCTTTCTCCCATAATTTCTTCTCCTTCTATGACTTTTTATCATACGTGTTTGTGTACGTGTGCAGTTACTGACTTCTGGGAATTTATGGTCATTCTTTTCATTCAGATCAATGCTGCTCAGTTTTATTTTAGAAGAATTTCGACAACTAAAGATAGCAAGTAAAAGCTAAAATATAGATGGCAAATTTCTGTTAAATATGTAGCATTTAAACATAAAGACAGCTAAGTCAGAGACTTCAAATTTCAGTTAAAAACATTTAAGTGCACCACTAGGAATGTATTATTTCAACCTGGGTATTTCACTTTCTGAAAGTCCAGCATAAAGCGCATCCCATATAAATTTGCTTAAGAAATTTGATCACCATTAAATGATAATTAATATTATCTGAGTATTCATTAAATGTTAATGAAACCCTGGCCAACATTTCCATTTATAAAGTCTCGTGACACTTAGTCTGGCACATTGATGTGGCACAGAGCTAATATCACATAGGCAGACAACTCAATATTACTAAATAGCCATGAATATAACATTTAGGCACAAATAGAGCAAGGAGGAAGATAGCCACACAGGAAGGAGGTAGGCCTGGACAGGATGAAACGTCATAAAAGAAGCAAGCAGATATAGCTAAAAACTCACAAATAAATGGTAATGTGTGAGCTGATGCCATATGGTGTTAAACATGTGAGAAAATTAATGAAAGAAATACCAGACAGTACAAAGTAGTGCTCATGTTGGCAGGGTGCCAGTGCATGCACTGAGAAAAGAGCATTATAGTAAGTGGTAAAGAACAGCAGTTAAATGGTACCCAGCAAGACAGATGCCTTAATGAATCACTGAAAGGGGAAGAATGGAATATGTTAGGCAAGCGATCACGGGGCGAGAAAAGGCCTAACAATACAAACCTTTAAGCGTTAACGTAAATGTTCTTGCCACCTTTTCAAGTACATAATAGTGGTCACCTCGCAAATTAAGCAGGGCCATACATGGTAACCCTGGTGTAAATTTGTGCCTACTCATCCAGTCATCAAGACTAGCCTTGAAGGTAGCCAAAGCAGTAGTTTGCGTGGCCTGTACTGATAACTTATTCCATAAGCAAAGAATATGTTAAATTAGCCACATATTCCCACCAGTGAGTCTTGTTTATTTGTTGGTGTAGGTTTAGGTCCTTATTGCGAGTGTTTGTAGAGCCATGATTTGGCAAAGAAATTGGAAACCACATAGGACTGGGGTCTTTTATTGTTCTAAAGGTGAGGCATGGGTCACCTCTCAGCATCCTGTAAGCTACTGAGTATAAGGATATAAGGACAGGTGTGCTAATCATTCAGGATAGTTGTAGGACTTAAAACCTTTAATTTTTTTGGTTAGAAATCTTTGGGACATTTCAAGCTGAGCAATAAACTGGAACTTGTTTTTACGTTCATAGATATTTACTAGGCTAATGATCACAAGGGCCTTTTTAGCCCTAGCCATGCATCCCAAATCTTTGACAAGTTCTAGTACCCTCGGTAAGTGGAACCAGGAGCTTGGGAGATAAAGCAGTTTTAAGCAAGGGCCTGGGAGAGGAACCATTTACAGGCTGTGTCCATAGAGTGTTTTGGTATATTGGTAAGCTAGAAGGTCTTTAATACCTGTGCTTGAAACATTTGTATGTATGTATGTATGTATCTGCCAAACCAGGGATGAATGTTCCCCATCAAACTGTCCACGTTACATTTGAATTGGGCTAGGGAGGAACTCTGCTTCACATGGATGGGGAGCCTGTTCCAGAGAAGGGGTAGTCTCTAGGATACATAGCTGCCTCTCCAGCAAGACCTATTTATAGGTTTAAGTCTTTAGAATGGGTAATTCTGGTGCTGTTTGTTTTGCAGATGTGCAGATAGCCCATCAGGGCAAGGTCTTGACAATGCCTTGTATGCCTGGCATAGATCTCCCCTCAACAGCCTGTAGGAGAGACAATACATGGATAGGGCCTTGAGGAAGTCTGCATAACATGTTACTTATGCCCTGTATTCTTTCAGTACATACCAACTGTGGCATTGTATTCAATGTTTGGTCTGATATGGGTAGAGTACAGTGGCAGGATGATTTTTTTGGATCTTGAAGATATTCACTTAGAAATCTACTGAGACAGATAGAAAGATTTTCTAATTTGGTGCAAACATGAGAAAGAGTTATCCACATAAGTACCTTGGTCTCATGATCATATCTGTCTGAAAAGGAGCATCATTTATATCATAAGAAATGGGAGCAGCAAAATGCTACAATGCTGCACTTTTTTCATTTAGTTTGAGACCAGTTTTGGCACATCATGTATGTGTTCATTCTAGCTCCTACTAGAGCTGTTTTATATTTGTGAATGAGCAGATAACAGTGCCCAGTTTGCAGTTATCAGCAAACATGGTAAACCACACTTCTGAGATATTTGCTTGGATGTCTGCAAAATAAATGTCAAACTGGAGAGGGCCCAGAACTCATCCCTGTGGCACCCCACTAGTTACAATGTTAATTTCACAGAGGGCCCAGAACTGATCCCTGTGCCACCCCCCACTAGTTACAATGTTACATTCAGAGAGGGGATCAGCAAGTTTCATAACATGCAATCTTTTGGAAAGGCAATTTGTAATCCAGCAGACAGTGTATGGGTTTACATTAAGCTTGTTTATTTTTCAAAAATACTGTAATTGAGGAGACTATCGAAAGCCTATTCAGTTTGAGATAAGTAGTGTGCAAAGTATGAACACTCCCCATATCCACTGTGACCTTTTCAAATAAGCTTACTTGGTTTAGGAAACAGGATATGTCCTTTACAAAACCAAACTGCTTGAAATCTAGATCATTTAGGTTGCAAATGTCTGCATAAACATACATGGCTTGGTGGATGGTACAGGAAAGCAGGAACAACGGTATATGAAGCCGAGAAAAAGAAGCAGGAACACAGTAAGGTAAAGAAAGTCGGAGGTGAAGGTGGGATATTTTCTGTGAGTAGGGGGCACATTTTATTTATACAAAGAGAAAAGGGAAGAGGTGAGGAAAGGGGTGAATGGGACAATGGGGAGGGATAGAGGGGAGGGTGAGCAGTGGATACAAACAAACACACATGCAAGACACACAGACAGACAGGGCAACTGCGAGCACCCTAGGAAGGGAAGACATAGAAAACACATAGACTGCTGCTGCTGCTCCTGTGACTGATAGGTACAGAGGAATTTTGCTGGCATCAAGTAGGTGATGGACCTGGGTGTGAGTGGCCAGTTTTAATAGCCACACAACCCCTGATGACCTGATGGCATCAGCCAGCTGGTCCAGTAAGTTTGCTACTTGCTGTAGGAGGGGTTGCTGAATGTCAACCCATTGGTCCATCACCTGGTTAATCTCAACTTACATTACATGCTGTAATGCAGCCAAGGGTGGTGATTAGGGTGGCAACTGACCTGCCATGGGCACGAGCCCTTTCCAAATGAGAAATGTCCACCATCCTCTGACTAATCTGGGACACAGCCTTAGGCAGGGTAACAGCAGGCTGCAGCTGGTACACCTTTAGCTCTCGTGAAACATGGAGACCTCAGCAGAGAGACAAAATTGGTAAACCTGACATTCGTGGTAAGTGACTAGATGTAGTATGACAGATATAAGCCCATAAGGGCAAGAGATACCACTAACCCTCTTGATCCTGAAGTTATTGCTGCCTTCTGTAGCAGCTGGATGCATATTATGCATCATGTGCCTATGTTGAAAGACAAGAATGAAGGCAAGCTGTCATATGACATACATGGGTGTGGAAAAATGCAAATGGCAATGCGACGATACAGCCCCTCACACATATACAACTAAAAAAAGACTGAACTTATTCCCCAAACACTGCACTCTATTGTAAAAGTATGTAGATGTTGAAAAGCAGAAAGATGCAGACAATGTACCATTATGCAGAATAGATTTCTGCATTATTACACTTATTTACAAAAGCACAAAGGAAGGAAGATAAAACTGTTAGTTGCAGGGATGTCAACATAGTTACACTAAAACACTTATGTGCTTTTATGCAAAAGCACAAAATGGTGCCCACCACATACTAAGATCAAAGCCTTGTGCCCATTATAACATTAATAAGTGACACAAAAGAACAGCTACTGACAACAGCACATTGAACAGACATTTACCCACTGAAGCCACCTGGAAAATCCTTGGATCTGTCACACTGCATTAAACCAGATCAACACCTGCTACAAACAGCAGCAACAGTTATTAATTGCAAAAATTAACACAGGAGATAGAAATACTTGCTATACAATTGGGACCTCCTTGCCTGATCTCTGTTTCCCATGTCTACAGATCCTAAGAGCAATGATGATGCAACTCAATGCAAGTGTGACTAGATTGCTCACAGGCATGAGGGATGCTGTTTGGCCTAGCAGAGCTGCCAGGTCATGCCAGGCAAAGCCTTGTTGAATAGGTCTGCTGCTTCCCCTGACCTTATTTTATGTTGTGTTGCACTCACTTCTTCTACGGTGTGTTCCTCTTCTTTCTTCACTGTAAGCTGTGCATAAGGTAGTATAGCTTCTAAGGGTGTTTCTTCATTCAGAACCAGCTAAATGTACTCCTTCCATCTGTCTTTCACTTTGTCTGGACTGGTAAGCTGACTGTTGCTAGCATCCCTTATGAATGGCATTTAGTGACTACCTTCTTTATATTTTTGTCTTCGCCTTTTAACATGATACAGCTTCTTTGTAGTAACTTTTGAGTCACTTTCCAGAAGTTTTTGTTTTTCTGATGTCTTGTTCTTGTGACTGCTCTAGTGGCCTCTTTATTAGCCAACTAGTGCTCCATCTTTTCTATGTCCCACTTCCTCTTGTATTCCTTTTTCTTTTGATAACTTCTTCAATGTCTGCATTCCAGAACCAGTTTTTCTTATGTACCTTTTTTCCATATTGGGCTTGGCCACATATCTGTTCATTAGTCACTGCATGTGAGATCCCTCATCGGTACAGAAATGTTCATGAACTACATACCAACCAGTTATCATTCATATCTTATATGTGACCAGATGTAGTAGAGCACAGCAGACTACAAAGCTTCTGCTTATCTCCAATGAGACAAAGTTGGATACTACACTTTAATTAAAAGAAAACATTTAATTTTTAAACCAAATTACATTATAGATGAAAATCGTTTCTGAATGTGTAATGCTAAATATTACCACCTCAAGCTTACCTTTGTGGACAAACCATGCCATAATAAGCAAATCACTCAGCTGTCATATTTTTGGAGGGTGTTTCATGAGTCTGGCAGAGGCATTCATTCAAGCCTCAAAACTGTAAAACTTTCTTGAACGTTTAGTTAAGTTTTTCAAGTTTTTGTTGGCTGCACTGATTTTGTGATGTAAATTGATGGATTTTTGAAGATTCTTGTTTATAGCTTTACTTGTGAAGGACCTAAGTTTAAGCATTTTAATACTTTTAAATAAAACAAAACAAATCAGTCCGTGAAACATTTCCTACATTTGATTTAAATGAGAGTTGTATTGTTAAATTGAACAACTTACTTAAACAAGGAAATCTACTTTTTAAGCTATAGTACTGTGTGACTTGCTCTTCTATTCCTGACTATTGTTGATCTCTGTCTGTATTTGACTATTGATGATCTCTGTCTGTATCTGATTTTGGATTGGAGTTATTCATTTAAGGTTTGGTTACTTCCATTTTTTTATATTTACTGTTGTGGTGCATTTTGTTTTGTTTTGTTTTGTTTTAGATTTTGTCCTTTCTGGATGATTAAGAGGTCTTGGCTAGGGTCAGTTAGAAAAGAATTATTTTGCAGACAGTAAATAAAATCCAGCTATTTAGTAAGAGGAACTGAGAAATATCATTCCTCATTCAACTACAAGTATTTACTTGCATCTTTATTTAACTGTAGTGCTTGTTCTCTGACTAACTATTGCTGATCTCTGTCTGCATTTTGACTATTGTTGATCTCTGCATTTTTTTGGATTGGAGTTATTCATTTAAGGTTTGGTTATTCAATTTTTTTTATCTTTACTCTTGTATTGCATTTCTTTTTGTTTATTTATTTATTTTTTTTTTTTGCAGTTTTAAGAGATCTTGGCTGGAGTCAGTTAGAAAAGAATTCTTTTGCAGACAGTGAATCAAATCCAGTTACTTACTGGGAGGAGCTGAGAAATAGCATTCCTCAGTTAATAACATATATTTAGTCATTATTTAGCTGTGCTGTTGACTTGCTATTCTCTGCTTCACTATTGCTGATCGCTGTGTTTGATTGTCCCCACCACAAATTTAAAAGTTGTGTTTTTAAACTTGTTGGCTTTTGAGTTGGCCGCCCATATTATAAATCTGACTTTAGACACTCCTTTCAGTCTTATCTCATCAGGTTATTTTAATGAACACTGAGAGATCAAATGGAAAGGTCCCACCCCCTTAGTGTCTTAAGCTTGAATCATCCTCTGTTTCCTATTTTCCCATTTAATACAATATTGCACTTTATTTGGCTACTTTTACTGAATTTGTGTTTATTCCTACTTTATCTTTTTGCTGCATATTCTTAAATTGTTCAGCTGCATTTAATCCGATGCATTTATTACTCTTTGATAGTAGCCTAACTTCATTGTAACTATTATTCTAAGCATCTTAGTTATGATTTAAGCAATTGGGCTCCAAACCAGTTATTTAACATTAAGAAGGTTTGTAGTCTACACTGTTGTGGGAGGAGAGGATAGCCTATGCCCTATTGAGCTGGGAATTGCTAGTGTAAGTCTTATTGTGCCTTTATTTGATTGGCTAGAGGGCTAGCTTGTTTAGATTCATAGATTCATAGATTAGTACTAGGCTAACTGCCCCTGCGAGCCATTTTAAGCCTAGCCATTTATCCCCTGTGAGACTCAAACCCTGTACCTTGTGTTTGTAAGGCAAACACCTTAACCATTAGGCCACCCTCCCAACCCCTATTTGAATCTCTGTATCTGAGGAATTTGACAGTGTTTGGCTGTCATCATACTTGGGAAGAAGAGCGTTGCTGGTTACTGCTAAACTCTAGAAAAGCTAAGACTTAACAGTACCATATTCACTGTTTCTGCATGTGTTTTTTGCTGCATTAATTGTTTCTGTGTTGAATATCTGTACTTTTTGACCTTTTTTGCAGTCTTTAGTTAGAACTGCCTTAGTTCCACTTTAGTGAAAGTAGATGAGACCTGAGTCATTTTGTGGTTTGCGATTGCAAAAAGGAATGAAGAGTGTGCTGTTTTTGATTCACCATTGGGCCTTGTTTGTGTTTTTTTTTTAAATCAAACTGCTATTAAGTGTTGCAGTCGCACAATGCATGGCTCACAACATACGAGCCCTGAGGCATTTGGTGACAGTTGGCGACCCTTGCGAAGAAGAGTGTTGCTGGTTTCATTAAACTCTACAAAAGCTAAATCTTATGTTACCATATCCAGTGTCTTGGCATTGTTTTTATCAAAGCTGCATTAATTGTTTTTTTTGTTGCATATCTGCACTTTTTGCCCTTTTTTGCAGTCGTTAGTTAGAACTGCTGCTCTCTGTGTAGCTGCGCCTTGCAGTGATCAGTCTAGACTCCGATATCTCGCACCATAATTCCCCTTGTAATCTGTGTAGATGCTGATCTATCACAGTGTAAGTATTTCTTAAATAGCCTTATTGACCAGACAGATTTTTTTTTAACTATTAGAGCATCTAGTTTGCGTGTAGGTGAGAGTTACTCATGTTCCTTGTCTTATTGACCTACTCAATATTTAAATTTCACTCACTCATCTCTAGTAGATCAATAGCCATGGATATGCACGTCCTGACTCTCTTTATGGCCAGTTTAGTTGAGATGGGTAATTTGAGGCATTGTAGCAATTGCTTTATGTACACTGACAACCACTTATTCTTATTAAAACAGATAAAGTATGTGAGAGGTGTAAATATACTTTAAAGCTGGAGGCAAAAGTCTGTCATACAATCAAAACTAATCTTACAGAGGTTGTTAGTGACAATTGCACCACACCTACACATAAAACTAAGTATGCTGAGAGTGCCTCGGCAAATAAGCTCGTGAGGCAAAACACCTCAAAACCAAATGTCCTGGTCATAGGTGACTCCATAGTGAGACACACAGATGTCCCCCTCACCAGGCAGGATAAGGAAAAGGTCATAGTTAGCTGCCTGTCACGTGCCAGGATCCATCAAGTCACACATACACTCAAGTCACTCAACAACAATTACCACTATGACTCTGTCATAATACATGTTGGGGTGAATGACTTGAAGCATCCCTGTCTGAATTCTATTCTATTTATTTATTATTTTACATTTATTTACCAGGGATGTCCAACTGGGCCAGTGGCCCTTTTTCAACAGAGGCCTGGGCCATTACAAAAACGCATTAAAATAATACAAGACATCTATAACAATCAATGATATAGAACGTTGGTAAAAATAGATAGCAAATAGTTTATACATAAACAATAAAAATTGAAAGAGTAATATAAAGTGGAAAAAAGAAAGCTAACAAATAAACTAGCATGAACTATCTTGTGCCATCATAGAGAAATGACTGATCAGTAGATCAATATCATGGTTTTGGTGGTAAATATTCATGAGATACATGTACGGTATATGAACAAGAATATGGCCGATTGTTGCTACGCTATTGTTACATGTTCTAAACAGTGATAGCTAATGTAGTACTGAGGTGAAGTACAAGAAGGAGGGAGTATGATGAAGCTGTAGGAAGCTTGAAGTAGGTAGATAAAAACAGGAGCAGCAGTGAGCTTGAGACAGGTAGAGAGAAATCGGAATTCCATGATAGAAGGGATAGTTTGGATGTTAGAATTTAGTGAGGGAAGAGATATGAACAAGGAAGGACAGAATGATCAGCCTGGATTAGTGCATGAGCAAAGCCAGTTTTTAGTTAGGTGCTCCTTAAGCAGTAGTTTAAATCTGGATGTGTTGCTAGATTTTAGTATTGTCTGAGGCATGGAATTCCAGGACTTAGATATTTGGTGGGAGAATAGAGATTTACTTAACAATTATTAGATTTAGTTACTTTGAGTAGTAGTTTGTTGGATGATCTTAGTGGCCTGCCATTTGAGTAGGGCTGCACTAAGCTCTTGAATACTGGACAGTTGTCTGGCTGGTGGAAGATGGAATGAATGAAAGTTAGTTAGTTGAGGGATAAGAGATTGGGTAGTTCAGTCCAATTTAGTTTATGAAGTGCTGTCCAGTGATGTGATCTGTAAGGGAAGTTAGTAGCGAATCTTGCGATTTTGTTATAGCAGGAGTCAAGTTTGTTTAAATCTAATTTTCTGAGATTAATGAATATTGGTGAGGCATATAGAAGGGCAGAGAGTAGATGAGTCCTAGCTATGGAATATCTGGTGGCCTCAGTTAGGTATGGCTTGACTGTGTATAGTGAGCCTAGCTTAATGCGGACCTTTTTGATAGTTAGAGCAAGGTGTTTGTTGTCAATTGTGACTCCAAGGAGCTTGATGCACTGGACAGGTTCATTTTTAGTTTTATTGGTTGAGTAGATGGTGAAGGGGGGGAAGAGTTATCAGGAACTTTGCTATTAGTGAAGAGAATAAGCTTTGTTTTATCTGGACTGAGTATGAGTTGAAAACCTGAGAGGTATTTTTCAATGTCTTGGAAAGATTGTTGGGTTGTTTGTAGGAGTTCTGGTAGGGAGGGAGCTGAACATATGAGGAAGGAGTCATCTGCATATTGAATGATGGTTGCATGCTGGGTGGCTGTGCTGAGCCTGTTGGTGAATATGGTGAAGAGCAATGGACCAAAAATTTAACCTTGAGGTACTCCTATTGAGACTGGTAATAGGGTGGAGAGTTCATTTTTCCACTTAACTACCTGCTGGCGGTCAGTTAAGGAGCTGATAAGCCGGAAGAGGGCTTGCTAGATTAGGTTTAAGGAAGCTCATTTAATAGCTTTTGGTGGCATAACGTATCAAAGGCCTTAAACATATCAAGAAAGAGATGAGATGAGCTGGTTGATTGAGTTACATTATAGACAAAAATGATTGACTTCAACAATTGGCTTAGTTTCTGGTGTCAGTCCACGGTGATCCATATATGTCAGCCTGGGAAGACATGGTTGACAGACCACTCTGCTTTGACAGAGATTTCCAAAACGAGTGTGAAAGAACCAAATGTGGAGGTGTATCCATCTTCATTAAAGCCAAATGCACCTTAAGACTGGTTAAATAGTATGACTCTCTTGAGCTACTCCAGGTCCAAGTAATCATAAGTAAAGCACCTTATCACATCATTGCTAGCTACAGATCCCCCACCATGAACCAAGAGAAGTACACTGCCTACCTGGACTTACTAGAGTCACACTCACTATCCTGCCAAGCACTTTGATTGTGGAAGATTTAAACTATTCTTCCATCGACTGGGTGACATACATGAGTACAAAACATGCTCACCCTGAGGTTCCTGGACTTTGTCAATACAAATGCCCTGAAGCAGCTAGTCTGCACCCCCTGCAATGGGCTCTAATGTCCCAGATTTAGTACATACTAATATGGGGGGTCACTGGATTACCTTCTGTGTGTTGCTCTCCCTTGGAAGGTCAGACCATAAATCTATCTCATTTGAAGTAACTATCAGACCTGACACCCCCACAGGAGCAAAAAAAAAAACAGAAAATTTTCTCCAAACTAAACTGTAGCCTACTAAGTGATGGTATAAAATTTTTCAACTCCACTGCTAACACAGCTAACAATGACTCCTATGCAGAGGAGTACACAAATGCCCTGTATAACCACCTAAACAACTGTATAGACTCAGCTGTACCTGAATGGATCAAAACCACGTCCTCCCAAAAAACAAGCCACCTTGGTGGACCTCAAGTATAAATAGGTTATATAACAGAAGGAAAAAAATGATGTCTAAGAACAAAAGAGAAGCTACTCAGCAGAAGAAGAATACCCTCCACAGCTTGAACAAGCAAATCAGATATCTTAGAAAGTCCTCTAAAGCTAGTTGTGAAGGTCAGTTAGCATCCCTTGCTAAGGATAATCATAATGCATTCTTTAACTACATCTGAAATCTAAATGGGAGTGCCCAACTGTGTGCCGAACTTATAGTAGATGGTACCACTCATACTGAACCTGCTGAAATTTCTAACCTGCTAGCTGACAGATTTGGTGTAAACTTCACCCCCCTGTCCCCATCAGCCATTCCCCAAAGCATACCTGACACCAGTCCTCTACCTAGTATCTCTAAAAAGCAGGTCATAGCCATGCTCTCCAAGGCCAAACGCATGGCCTGTATGGGACCAGACAACATCCCAGGCTGCTTACTAAATGATCTAAAGCAAGACCTAGCAGAACCACTTGGCACTCTCTTTAACCTCATCCTGAGCACTAGCTTTGTTCCAGCAGAGTGGAGAACAGCAACAGCAATCCCATTGCACAAAGGGGGGGGTCAACCAACCCTGGGAACTATAGACCCATAAGCCTAACCAGTCTAATCTACAAGACCATGGAAAGCATCATCATGGACCTTATCACCAAAGACATAGGTGACCTTCAAACTTTTGAACCGACCCAGTTTGGCGTCATTAAAGGCAGATCATGCTTATGGAAGCTGGTGGACATCTTCAAGAATGGCACCAAAGCCATGGATGAGCAAAACAGTACAAATTGCCTAACTTGACTTAGCCATCGCTATTAACACAGTGCCCCACTCAGTTATCATTGAGCAACTCTCCCAACTGGGGATTAACCCATACATCACTAGATGGGTAGCCAACTGGCTCACCAACAGAATGCATACTGCTAAAGTTGGGGATTCCACTTCTACCAGTAGACCAGTTACCAGTAGGGTACCACACAAATCAGTGCTGGGCCCTCTACTATTTGGAATCTATTTCTCAG
This sequence comes from Protopterus annectens, assembly GCF_019279795.1. Lineage (NCBI taxonomy): Eukaryota > Metazoa > Chordata > Ceratodontiformes > Protopteridae > Protopterus > Protopterus annectens. The sequence continues at coordinate 1,246,772,984 of NC_056746.1, forward strand.
AAGTCCAGGCGAAAGTAGATGGCATGTGGCTTACCAAGTCCACTGATGATTGCAAACTGGGTGCAATCATTGAGTCCCCAAACGATGTTTGGGGTTAATACAGATAAATGATTGGTGCCATAGCCATGGACTAAAACTAAATGCAATACAGTGCATTATTATCCCCTTTGGCAAAGAGGAAGTCTGCAAATTACAGTATTGACAGCACCCCCTAAGCTCAAACCCAGTGGTGAGTGTGAGATTTGGAACACAGGTTGGTAGAAGTCTAAACTTTGATCACCATTTGTCCACAGTGGTAAGGAAAGTCTTTTACACTGCACACCTCATAAGTAAGAGCTTTGCACACCTCATAAGTAAGAGCTTTGCACACCTCATAAGTAAGAGCTTTGCATGTTATAAATCCTCTGTACTCAACCCTCATCAGACCACTGATATAGTATAATGCTTCCTTTTACATGTACCTCAACAGACACCTGCAGCAGTTGGACAGACCACAGAAATTTCTCACCAAGAAAATTCAGGGCCTCCAAAGCATAACCAACATGGAAAGACTGAAATCCCTGTCACTGTACTCTGTGTCATACAGGCTGCTGAGAGGCAACTTGTGCCTGACCTACAGAATAGTCTCTGACCCTGCCCTAATGGAAATACTGCATAACCGCAAATCAAATGGGACAAGAGTCACTTTCTCCAGGGATCTCAACCTAGTCTGTGACATTAACAAAACATGCTGGAGATACAGACATATTTCCAGAGATTGCCCCTCCTCTGGAATAAGCTCCCAATTCATGTGAATCAGAGCTCCTCAATAACCCTATTCAAGCGCAACCTAGACAATTGGATGGGAGACTGTAAATTCACCCCAGGGGTTGTACCTATGTTCATCATAGACAGGGGCAGTCAGTGCTGATCGTAGACTCACTCTGCAAATAATGAGCATTTAACCAAGTTGAATTAGGAAAAACGAGTATAACATGGCTAATCTTGTAAAGGCCCTAGGGTAATTAGCCTAATACCCTCCTATGAACAAATGAACATTAAGACCTCCTGCACAGCACAATCAAAAAAGGGTCCTCAGCTATCATGTAAACACTCTGTCAAAACACCACCCACAGCTACACATAATAACACTGTATCCAATGCCTCTACTGCTAAGCTCTTAAGTAAAACCAGTGCACGGCCACATTTTCTAGTCATTGATGATTCTATAGTGAGGCACATAGATGTTCCCCTCACCATACTGAGTAAGGAAAGAGTTATGGTTAGCTGCCTTTCCTGGGCTTAGATCCATCAGGTCACACAGGCATTCAGGTCATTGAACCACAGGCACCAGTTTGACTCTCATAGTCCAGGTGTGTTGTAGTGACCTGAGTCATACCTCCCTTGACTATACGAAGAGAGACACAATTGAGCTCACTGGTTATGTTTCTCAGACAGGTATGAGCCTAGCACTGAGTCATGTTACCAATATAAAATGATTGATTTTAACAATTATCTTAGCTTCTGGTGTCAGTCCAATGGGGTACAATATTTGACGGTCTGGAAGGACATGGGTGAAAGACCATGCTGCTTTGCTAGAGATTGTCTACAGTTATCCCCTCTAAGCTTTTGGATATTGGCAAAGACCTTTTCCATCCCCATAGTGCCTTTTTAGGCAATGCCAAACTGATAAACCCCCTAACTTACTGGAATACAAACCAGCTGTTTAATATCGTGAACCTTTTACTGTTTAGAGTAGGTACAAACAGGTGTCCGATTTCAGGCATTGCGTTTAAATTACTGGTAATGTATTTGTTTTATATTGTATTGTGATAACTGGAATGGACAGTATATGTAGTTGAAAAATCTTTAAGACTGTCTTAACACTGTATTCTAACTTTCTGGGTTCAGCTACAAAATGAAGTAGACTGGTTTTCTATTTCGTTTTTCCTCAAGATAAATACTAATAAATATTTTCTGTTGCAGCAACCAACAACAAAAGCAAAAGTTTTACGTCGACAGAAAAGAGTTTGGATTATTGATGCCTTCAGTATAGTTGAAGAAGACAAGGGGCCTTTTCCTAAGACAATTGGAAAGGTATCAATTCATTTTCTTCTCATTAAAGCTAATGAAAATATATGTTTGATTGACTTCTTTCTCTAGTTAATGTGGATAGAAATGTCATTCTTACCAAAAACTATAATGTAATTAATCATGTAAAACCTGGGTTATTATTTGTTGAGATGGTCTTTATGTGCTATATTCGGACTGATAGTTAATGCTGTGGCATAAAAATGATATGTAATATTATGCTATATGTTTTGCTTTCACAATATACTTAAATCAAGGATGCATGGATGTTAGAAAGACCATCACTGCTTATCAAGTTTAATGTAAGGAAAAAATACTAATGTGGAACAGAGAAGGAGCTTCTAATAGAAACTTTGAAATGTAAACGGATGTGTTTCCATACTGCATAAAGCAAGGGAATATGAGGCATAGAAGTCCACCCACAGAAGGTAGTAGCACTTTGCAGCTCTAGTCTTTTGGAAGTCGCTGAACAATATCATCCCATAGTCTGAGATGTGAAATGGTTTAGGTTCCAAGGTGAATGTGTTTTAATAATACCTCACTAGGTGTAACAGTGAATCCCATGGTGTACTGCTAACAGACAGGATAGGGCATTTCACAGAATGTATTATGATGGTCTTCCAGAAATGTGCTTATCTCTCTCTCTCTCTCTCTCCTCTCCCTCTTTCTCTCTTCTGGAGTATTCTACTACCCGCTTTTTTTTTTCAACCTGTCCAAACCAGTTTTGATGATTTCTGGTATGACTTTTCTTCTTATAACTTACTCCAAGTAGCAATTTCCCTTTTTCAGAAAGTCCACACTTGCTTCTTCATAAATCTTTATGAAACTTCTTACTTCACATTCGAACAGCGACCTTTAGCATTCTGATTTAGAAGGAGATTTCTGGTACCTGCTATCTTTTAATATGTTTATGCATATAAAGGTTTGTATCATGTCATCAGTAAGAAGGCAGTATATGGTATTCCAGAGTCCTTCTAAGGTGTTTTCTTGCTAACCACGAATATCTCAGGTATGCCTTGTATGATTTGATATGCTTATGCATATTGTGAGAATTTTGCACATAATGTCCTCCCAAGTCATCTGACATGCTAGGCTCAGGCTCCTTAATTCACAGCAGTAATTTCAATTATCAGCCACTTTGTTATTCGCAGGTCCAAGTGCATCTGCGTTGGCATGATTTGACCTGACCTCTTAGTAGAGTTTCAGGGTCTGTACTTTCTTGATAATTTGACAGGATGATTTTTTTGATTATAGAAGACTACAAGGACCACTGAAAGATGAGGACAGAAAAGACTACTTCTGATTATAATAATTGGTTAAAATTAGATGTTTTAATAGGAAAATATCAATTCATGGTTTCTCTAAATAGATGTTTATTCATTAAATTTCTATTTCTTTCTTTCTTTGAATAGAAATTAGTAATATTCTAATTAATTTGACACAGACACTATTGTAAATAGTTTTTCTTTGTTTATTGTTTCTTCTGGTTGATAATGTGTTGTTTTATTGTGTTAAAAATGTAATAAATCTTTTTCAAAAAAGAAAGAAAGGGCTATGAGGAAAAGGAGTCTATATTACAAGATCAAATGCTTAGGTGATCGAACACCTAAAGATCGAACTTGTAATACCAAACCCCAAAATGTCGAAAGGCGCAGGAAAACATGTCGGTCGGCCATGGGAAAGAAAAATAACTTTACACCAAAACTAACCCCTGACATGGGGGGGCTGTGCCCCCCCCAACTAAATATACCAACTCCAAGATTGCTCTACAGTAGACAAAACAGCAATATCCGGCGAACGGCCAAGGGAAATCTTTCTCTGCTTTAAATCGGCCGTTCGCTGTTTTTTGCTTTCGATATTACAAGTTCGATGTTTAGGTGTTCGATCACCTAAGCATTCGATCTTGTAATATAGACCCAGGAAAAGGCCATCTGTAGTAGTGACAGAACTGGCTGGCTTAATCCAGTAAATAATTTTAAGTGGAAACAAGTAAATATGAGAAGAACACCGAATATAATGAAAAGTTTTCCTTTAGTAGTAAAGGTTTCATTTTTCTTTTTTTCTCTTATTGTCCAAGGAGGCACGTTGATAATACCGCAAGACAGAACACTGGTTTCCTCAAGGCTAAAAGTTAATGATTTCTAAAAATGTGCAAGTCGTTTTCACATCGGGGGGGGGGGATAAAGGCAAAAAAAGAACAGATACCAATTAGTGTGAGTAGAAGCACAGTCAAAAAAATGTATCTTAGCATGCAGAATCTCAGTTTCAGCTTAATCAGGGCCTGTATTAGCAGATGCCTGTTTGTCACAAATGTTCCTTTTAAAAAGAGTTATTCATTTTTATATTAATATAAGACGTTATGGGGTGTTCTGGGGTGTTTCCTTTTTGTTTGATCATTTTTATTCGAACAAAAAGCCTTGCAAAATGTGACATAGGTTCCAAAGTTGATGATAAGAAAAATCTGTAGAAAGGGTTTACCTGCCAAACATTAAACACTAATAGGTGCATGTATCACAAAAGCTGGAAATAAACATATACGAAAGCTGCCATATATAATAAGTAGGAATAATGACTTCTTACCACAATGGAAACACTTTACAAATTATTTTGGAATGCGAATTGTCTCACAGGCGTAGACAAAAATTAAAGAATACTTAATTATATATGCAGAGAACAAATCACAATACTATAAGAGATCATACAAATCTAGTACAGTAGCACTCCTGTTCTACTGGTTATGAAAGAACAGAGGCAAAGTTCAAAAAGCAGTTGATTTAATAACCCAACAGATCCATTAAAAACTCCAATCCAAAAAATGATGTTACAACAATCAATTCAGCATTTTCATTCCATTTTGGAACTTCGTCAGAACTGAATTAATTAATTATAAAATGCCATTTATAAACAAATGGATCCTCCAATAGTGTCCCACTTAAAGGTATTCAAAACATGAATTAGTAAAGTAAGAAAGTAATTATTAAATAGTAGAGTTATTAACACATTCAAAGAGTCAAACAATTAAATCTTTACCCTGTTAAAATTTAGCCAGTTCTAGATTACAAAAAAACAATTAAATCTAATTTCTAAAAGATAACTTTTCAGTTAAGAACAGTCTTGTAACTTATCTGCTTGCAATTTAAGAAGGGGAAGTATAGACATGTTGTTCAACCCCGGGGCTGTGGTGGCATCCAATTTTATTTGCCATAATAGTTCTTTGTGTTCCAATGTATTTTCCCAGCCCCCCCCCCACATCTGGGATCAGGGGTCACAATTTCCAATATACCAAATGGGAACCTTTCAGAATACTCTCATGTCTAACTGTGTTTAAAAATGATGTTCATTTATCCATTTCCCAAGTGCCCTCTCAGTGTTCCCAATGGAAAATGAAGGGCAGGAAGAGCACTTGGCTAGGTATACCAGCCCCTTATTTCCACAGTTCCCATTTTGCAAGGTAATAATGCTAATGAAAAATATTTCTAACTTAATGCTGTCTGCTACTGAAATAATTTTACATTGTTAGCAAGCTCCACATCTGTATGTACCCCTGATGGTGTCTCTATATCTGGATTTGCATGTGGAGCGTTTCTCCCCCAGCCTCCGCTGAAAATTGGCTTTGTTCCAAGTCAGACTTTCCCGGTTAACAAATGTTAAATAAATAAATAAAATGAATAAATACTTTGTTGTTCATCTCCAACATTTGTTTTAAATTGCTCTCTGTTTTATAGATAAACTTGGGTTTAGTACCTAAAAACTGCAATATTTTCTCTGTATTTGAAAATATTTTCCAGTTTTCTTCAAATATTTTTTAACCTCTGTACTACCTGCATTGTATTGTATAACCAATGACCTATTAAAATCTTTTTCTTATTCAGTGCTGCTACCACCATCATGTGAATGTATATCAATGGGGGGGGTCTACTAAACCAACACCTAAATGAGGCCTGAATCTTGTTTTCGTAAGATCAGTAATTTGGTTACTGATGTTGTTCACCAGTTCCCTGGGATATGTCCTTTCCTGGAACATTTGTTCAAGCCGTATTTTCTCAGTATTGTAGGCCTGATCTTCAGGAAATCATGCAGGCTAACCAAATGAACTGACCTCTTGCCAACCCTTTCTTCATTGCAAATGGATATGAACTGTTGTAGTTTATGTATGAATTACTAAATGTGGGTTCTGTATAACTGTTTGAATTAATACCCGCATTCCTACTGGAAATGTGGGGCTGGAAAGTAAATTTAAGAAATTCCATAATTGGCCTCAAATAAGTAATTAACTTATGAATATTCAGGTGTGGGCCTTTCCATAAACAAAGATGTCATCTTTAAGATCTGTAATATGCCTTACAGTACTTGTAATATTCTGAAAAAACTAATTTCATTTCCCAGCTCCACAGTACCAGGTTGGAAAACATGGGGGCATATGCAGTAGTACAGGAGACACATTTGGAAAGAACTGAGGATGTAAATTTGCTAAAGAAAGGATTTCAGGATGGATATTCTGCAGAATACCAGGGATAAAGAAAAATAAGAGTGGTTATATTAATTGCCAGAGGAGCTCCAGTAGTGATAGAAGAAGAAAAAATAATAATAGCAGATTCATAATAGTAAGAAGATACTGTCAAGGGATGAAGGTTATGCTGGCATGTATTTATGTTTCACCTAAAATGGTTATATTTGAGCTTAAAAAATTGGGAGAAATAATCATCATTCATCAGGGAATATTACTTATAGGTGGGGAAAGGAATTTGATTTGCATCAGTGAGGATTTATGGGGGGTGGGGCTAGAAGGGAAAATACAACACAAGATGGTAGATTTCTGAAGACATTTATGAAAATATTTAGTATGAAAGATGTGAAATCAATAGCAGAAACTCAGAGAAAATTTACAGATTATTCCCCAAGGTACAATAACTGGGCTGGATATGAAGAAATGATATGTCCATTTAGTTAAGAACTTTGATACACATCCAATAGCTATTTCAGACCACACTCCAACAATTACCAATATAAAAATGCAGGGTAATATATTAAACATTAAACAATGGCACTTCCCAACCTACCTGCTACAAAGAGAGAAATTTAACGAATGGGTAATGGAAATTATCCAGCAGTTATTATGGAAGATATAAAATACTCCAGAAGTTATAACTAGTGAGTAAGATAAAATGAAAGTGGAGTTTAAAAATACAATGGGAATAAAAGAAAAAGAGATTTGTTTAAGATGTAATATTTAGAGAGGTTGACAAAGGTCAAAGTGTTACAAAGTAAGAAGATCACACAGAACAAGAGGTGCAATTGCAGAGTGCTGAAGAGAAAATAAGGGAATACCTGGATAAGATGCATGAGTTTAGAAATATTGCTCTTCATTAACTGTTTTTGGTAATAACTCCAGAGCACAAAAACTTTTGGCACAATGACTTGGGCAACAAAAGCCTAAAGGGTTGTTGCCAAACTTAGGGAGCCTAACACAAGAAAAATAACCAGAGAGCCTGTAGACGTATTAGTGATATTTTTGAAATTTTATGACAATTTGTATAAAACAGAGATGTGGGGAAATAAAAAAAAGTACAAATGGAAATATTTATGGAAGACTTAAATATGCCAAGTATAATACGGGGCTTAGGCTCAGAGACTAACTGTTAGGACAGGAAGATATTAGATAAATTGTATAACTAATTTGCATTAAAGTCTCCAGGAATAGATGGTATTCTAGTGGCAGTTTGGAAGCTGGGAGGGAAGAAAGTGATAAAGAGCTGGAAGATTTTGTTTAACGGTATTTTAAAAGGAGGGGAGGCATCCTGGAAGCAATCTATGGTGACTTTAATACCGGAAGACAGTACAAAAGGTATATTTGAAGTTTAAACCATGATTATAAAGTGTTTGTCTATAATGGCAATGATGATGCCAAAATGTATAGATATGGACTGATGTAGTTTTGTGGAAGGGAGGCAAACATTTGACAACATTAATAGCACAATGATCTAGAAGGAAATAGAATACAAGAAAATAGTGCTGTCTTTGGTGTGTTTTCTTAATGCGAGCACCATGGCAAAAGTTTTATTCATATTTATATTTCTAATTATACAATTAAGCACGTGTTCATATTTCTGTAAATATCTCAAGAAACATGCATCCATACTGGAATTTCTTGTTATCATGTGAAAGTTTATGTCTGGTTAATAAAAGTGTTCTAACAATACACGTCTAGGTTGTACAATTTCCAGGATATGAGAATTTGTGAATGTTTAGTAAAAAGTATAATTTGGGGTTCATGTGCATTATAATATATAATTATATTTATGGAACGACAATGAATGTACTGACTATTGTCACTGCAAAGAAGATTTCTTACTGGTAAAATTGTTATTTATAAAGTTGTAATAGCTTTGATTGTTCAAAAATTATTTGCGTTATCTATCTTACAATTTTTAAGTTTATTTTTCAGAAAAGTCTCAGAAATACAAGCTGTGTGTAGGATGCTAGATTTGTTAAATTTCACACCATGTAGGTGTTAATGAGATAATGTTTGTAAATGTGAACTTGTTAATAATTATTTATTTATTGACATTTGATTACCAAGAAAGTCTGACTGGGTAGGAACCCATTTTCAGTGGAGGCCTGGAGAGAAAAACTCCAAAGTATCACAAAATATTTTAAGAACAATAATTTTGCGGTCTTTAAAAATAATGCAAAAAGAAATACAGTTTAAATAATTTTCGCAAATTAGACATAATATGAAAGCATTGGTTAAGAATAGATACACGTTATATAGGTTCATAGGTTCATAGATGCTTACTAGGCTAATGACCACAAGGGCCTTTTTAACTTGTTACGCCTCCAGTTACATCTGCAGTTAAGTCCTACTGACACCTCTAGGCGTCAAATATTGCTTGTTTATATTTGCATCAATAATTTTAAAACCATGCTACATACAAGGTTTTAAAAGTTAAGCTCACACAATGGCAAACTCGGCTGCATTACTATTTGATCTCTGTCTATATATTAATTGTTGTTTTTATGATATTAATTTATATAGATATAATTTTCACATTTTTATAAATATCTGAACAACCAAGTAACACAGACAGAACTTCTTAGCCTCACATGAAAGCTCTCATCTAGATGAATAAAGTTTTGCTGACATTATGTGTGTAATTTGAGTGGTTACAGAGATACTGAAAGTTGTTTATAAAATATTACAAATGTAATAGTTACTGTATTTACTGTAACTCATAAAATTCAGTTTAAGACGTAGAACCTAATAAATAGTATCACTGTAAAAATAGTTTGTGCTGAAGAGCTTGCCATTTATACTGCTTTTTGTAATGTGAGGGCATAATTTGATTCTGTCAAAAGGAATAGGCTCCATCCATAGGTACCAAATGAGGGATGAATTTCCTGCTCCTTTTAAATGTTCATGTTACATTTGAAATGGGTTAGGGAGGAACTTTGCTTCATATGGATGTGTAGCCTGCTCCAGAGAAGGGCTAGTCTCTGGATGCATACCTGTCTTTCCAGCAGGTCCTATATATATCACAGGCAAGGTTTAATTCTTTAGAATGGGTGATTCTGGTGCTGTTTGTTTTGAAGAGATGCAGGAGATCCATCAGAGTGGAGAACGACAATGCCTTGTATGCCAGGTATAGATCCCTCCTCTACAGTGTGTATGAGACAGAATAAAGTGACAGGCCTTGAGATGGTCTGTATATGATATGTTACTTTCAACCTGTATCCTTTTAGTGAGGAATCTCTGTGTGTATTCCAGTTGTTGGGTATAGTTGGTTAGGTACATACCAAAGAGGGCATTGTACTCAGTGATAGGTCTGATGAATGCTGAATGCAGTGGAACAATGACTTCCTTGGACCTTGATTCCATACCTTTGTAAGTTGTGCAACATAGAATGATTTCCTCACTGCTGTAGACATGTGATAGTCAAAGGTAGATTACTGTCTATGTATGTCCCCAAGTCCCTGACTACTGAGTCAACTCTTAGAGGTTTGTTGTCAATATGATAGTTACCAGGGGTGGATGACTTCCAGAAGGATACTATTATGTATTTCTTGACATTTAGTTTTAGTCCATGGCTCTGGCACCAGTTATTTGTCTATGTCAGCACTTTCTGGAGAACATTTGTGTTGGTAGGGATTCTATGACTGCTCCTAATTTGCAATCCTCTGCAAATTTATACAGGCAGATGCCATTGACATTGGTCTTGACTTCAGAAAAGTAAATTCTAAAAAGTAGCTGTCCCAGGACTGCTTCCTGCAGGAGTCTGCTTGTGACTGGCCTGTTTGTAGAGGTGGACACTCCAGTTCTAACTTCTTGGATCCTGTCTGTGAACCAGCTTGCTGTCCAATGGGTGACATAAGTGTTTATACCTAACCTCTTGAGTTTGTCAACAATGTCAGAGTGGGGTACTATGTCAAATGCCTTGGCCAGGTCGGGGTAGAAAGTGTGAACAATTTTGCCCTCATCCATTGCTTTGATGACCTCCTCAAAGAAGTCCACCAGGTTGAGTAGGCATATCCTGCTCTTGACTAAACCAAACTGGATTGGGTCTAGTGACTGGAGGCTTTCTGTGCCATTACTGATCATTTCCATGATAATTATTTCGATGGCTTTGCATATGAGACTAGTGAGACTTAAGGGTCTGTAGATGGCCCACCTTTGTTCAGAGGGACGACTGTTGCTGTTTTCCATTCATGAGACATGAAGCCTGTTTGGAGGCTACAGTTAAGTAGCAATTCCAAAAGGCCTAGTAGGTCATGTTTCATGCTATTTAGAAGGTATCCTGGGTTATTTTCTGGCCACATTCACATACCAGTGATGCAAACCCACATTACCTGATACAAGTTAAAATTGCCCTCGATGACCACCGTCCATTCTCTTTATTACTTCCACTGATCACCCATCTTGTGCTAAATCTGATGCTCCTTCTGTCAGAAATGAATGCATTTATAATCTTTCTCTTTGAATGCCCTGACAATTAAGTTGCCTCTCAAGTTAGGATTCTTTGAAAATAACACTGCATATGTGATATACATTTTATGAAGCCTTCAGGCTCAAGAATTGACTGCTCTTACATTAAAATTCCTGCTTATTTAATTGGAATTCTGAGTCTTAAGCTGGTGGTAATGAGATGTATTGTTCAGAAGCACTGACAGCTCATAATTACAAAGACACAATTGCTGTTAAAAATAACATTTTCTTCCTTTCTTGTCCTGCTGTCAAAATACAAGTGAACAGAGACAGACTCCAAAAGAATCTTCTGGCAATATCCCTATAAATGCTTCATGTCAAGTTATTGAGATGTATAGAAAGCAGGATGCAGACTTTCAGCCTTACCCTGTGCTTGTTTTGAGATGTAATGCTTAGAATTTGCAGCTGTATAACAAACTTTTGTAGACAGCTAAGGTATTTCAGCCTATGTACCAACTATTCTCATCCGAGTTCTTACTTTACCTGTAACATTTTGTTTAATTTAATTCAAATACAAGTAAAAGAACACACCGATGCACAAAATGAATTTTGGGAAGCAGTCAGGATCATATTTTAAAAATGTCAGTGAAGACATCTCATTTTATAGCTATAGATCTGTAACAATGAATTTAGACCAGCATTTGAGTAACTCACGGATTTCAATTGTGTGTATGGGAACAGTGGGAAAGATGTTAACCACACTTAATGTCAGAGATCATGTTGTCTTTCATGTGGCTTGGACTTGTGGCACCTGGGGCAGGGTAACAAGCAAACAAACAAACCAACCTTTACTACATTATTATAGGATAGCTTAGAGATATTTTGCAGTTTCTTGGACTGCATGCCAGGCAGCCAGGATATTGATTTTGTTTTCAAGAAGTTTGCAAATGCTTCACTAGTATCATAAGTGTCAAGTGGTAAGAAACATACCTCTCAACTGTACAGATTTTTGCAGAATGTATAGCTTTTTGCCTCATATTTTTTGTCTGTTCCCCATAAAAAGTGGGTTTTTTTTTGACAAATTACTAGGATGATCTAATGATCAAAGCCACTAATTAATGACATGCATTTGAGTTTCAGACTTCATATCCTTCAGAAAATGCATACTAACATAAATCTTGTTATTCTAGTAACTTTCTAAGTTTATAAGCTAAACAGCAAGGTGTACGAGTTGCTGAAGGCAAGAAACAGTGATTTCAAGGCAAAGGATAGGAAAGGTCTGAATGTGGAAAGGGCTAATCTAAAAAAGGGGCATCAAGGAGGCCAAGAGGGAGTACAGAAAGCAGATACAGGGGTGCTTCAAGGATGTGAAAGTCTCAAGAAGCCTGTGGCTTGGTATTCAACAACTAACTGACCACAAGAACAAGTCAGTTCAGTGCAATGATAGCAATGTCTAAACACATTTTTATGGTAGGTTTGAAGAGAAAAACAACCTGGAGGCTATAAAGCTTCTCAGTGACCAAAAGGAGGTAGTACTCAACTTCAGTGCTGTGGATGTAAGGAACCAGCTGAGAAAAGTGAACACCAGGAAGGCTGCTGGCCCAGATAACATTCTGGGGAAGTATTGAAAGGTTGTGCAGACCAACTCAGCATAGTCCTGATGTAAATCTTCAATACCTCACTTGTCCAGGAAAAACTATCAGCATGCTTCAAAGTTACCAACATAATCCTCTGCCCAAAAAGCCAACCCCACCTGCCTAAATGATTACAGGCCTGTGGCCCTTACATCAAATGTAATGAAATGCTTCAAAAGACTGGTTAAAAGGCATTTGACTACAGTACTACCCCAGTGCTTTGACTGGCTGCAGTTTGCCTACCAGGCAAATAGATCAACTGCTGATGCCATTTTGGTGGCACTTCACCTCACATTGGAACATCCTGAATTGAAGAACAACTACGCCAGGCTGTTGTTCATAGATTTCAGCTCAACTTTCAATATGGTGATTCCTGTGCAACTTATAAAAAAATCTAATCAACCTTGGCATAAATAAAGGGCTGTGCAACTGGATCCTTGATTTCCTGACTGGAAGACCACAAAGGACATGTGCTGGTAACAACACTTCAGGGAGTATTACAATCAACACTGGAGTAACCCAGGGCTGTGTGCTGAGTCCTCTACTGTTCAAAATCCTTACCTATGACTGCTCTCCAAAAGCTAGCAACAACCACATCGTCAAGTCTGCAGATGACACCACAGTGGTGGGACTCATAAGTGGTGAAGACTAGAGTGGGTATAGGAATGAGTTCAGCTCCCTGATTGAATGGTACAGTAACAACTATTTGGACCTGAATATCATTAAAACAAAATAACTCATCACTGATTTCAGAAAAAGTGCTGCCATGCACCTGCTCCTCAAGATCAGTAGTAAAGAAGGTGAGAGAGTCCAAACTACTAAGTTCTGGGGGATACACATATCAGAAGATCTTTCTTGGAATACAGACACAGGCCAGCTAATTAAATAAGCCCACCAGCGACTACACTTCCTAAGAAGGCTTTGAAAAGCAAAGCTCTCTGTGAATGCTCTAAATATTTTCTACAGAGGAGCTATTGAGGGCATTATCACCAGCAACTGCACTGTATGGTTCGGTAACAGCACAATGGCTGAAAGGATGAAGCTGCAAAGAATAATAAGAAAAGCAGAAAATATTGTGGGCACTAGTCGTCCTACCTTACAGGACCTCTTTGAAATGAGATGTAAAAAGAGGCCCCACAAAATACTGAGTGACACTTCTTATCTAGCATATAGTTTATTCACTAAACTTGCATCTGGTAGAAGGTTACGGAGTAGCCACTGTAGGACCTTCAGATTCATGAACAGTTTTTTATCCTACTGCAATAAGACTCATTAATGCAGACGTAAATCTAGATGTATCGCAACTATTTTAGATTGTTACGTTCTCATTCTTTTCCCTTTTTTCATACAGTAATTCTATTTATTTATTGCATACTAAAATTAATATATTCTCATTCAAGTGCAATCCCAATCGCTTCCTTATTTGCAATATTACCCAGTCTCACATCTGTGTATAGTGTACTTTTCTTTTCAAGTTAATCATCTAGTATTCAGTGTTATCCAGTGTATATAAATAGCGTACAAGCATGTGAGACAGCTCCCTAGACTTTTGCTTTTTGTAATATAGTTATTGTTTTATTTTTCAATACCTATCATGTCTTGTTTTTTGTGTATGCTTTTTCCTGTAAAAGAGCTGACACTTGAAATTTCGTTTAGGTAACACTTGTGTTTCCTAAATGACAATAACATTCTTTGAATCTCAAAAGAGCAATATTTTAAATGTGTCCCTATTTTTGGGACTTTATCCTTCCATTATGTGAGGCTTTGTCCAGAGGTTGAGAGGTATGGAAGATGTCCCCTATAGTCCAGTTTGTATGTGCTTGCTGTTTTTATACCTTCAGGTTGAGGGGCTAGATTAGAACATATTGCAGATATGACAATATACAATGTGAATTAAAGTCGACAACTTGTGTTCCACCATTTGCTTCAGTTCTAAGATGGCCCCAGATGGATAGTATTACCTGTAATACAGATTGTCTGTAGTGAGACAGGAGAATGGCATATTCAGATATACATATCATGAAGATTTATGTCAACCCCATTGCAATACAGACAAGTCATTCTAGGGAGGATCTGATTCACCCTGAGCAAGTGGGCCTTAATCTTATCTTGTATGTTTTTAAGTTGATTCATTATCAGTAATATGGTTGCCAATCATCAACAGCGCTAGTAATATTTTCTGACTATTTTCTGTAGTGTTAATAGCTGCTAGGTCAGAATAACTGAATGTGTGCTTTGGAAACACAGCAATGGCCTTCTATTATTAAACTCACCTCTCTAATTATAGTAAGTGGGTATTGTCCCATTGCTTAAGGAGATGTAAATGAACAGGCTCCCAGACTGCACAGACTAAAATGCAACCTTTCTATAGCAGACAAAGGTCTTTTCTAAAAAGATTTTGTATGTAACTGCTTATCGTATAACATTAGAAAGTTTAATGATTATGCAACGTTTTGAGAAAAGATAAAACTCCACCTAAAAGTAGAATAGCAGTCCATGTGTAATACTGACAAAAGGTCACCACCACAGTGGCTAATTAAAACAACCGCAATCAAAACTCCATGAACACTTCCTTGTTATTAAAACAAACTCTACAGCATGTTCCATAGAAAAAAATCCAGAAATATTGTGTACTTTTCTGCTGTTGATTGAAACCGGCTCACTGTTTATATGCAAATATTCATTGCAAATAACTCCTGCTATGTGCTGACTCTTTGCTAGTGTGTAGACTTCATGTACAATAGAACTCACCCAGTTTTATTACTGCCATGTAAACCTTACCATATATTTCAATATTCTCTGTAAAATATTAACCCTTTGAATGTATAATGTTCACAATGATTACATCTTGCAATCTATGAAAGATTATCTGTGTTAGTAACTGTGACTGCCTATGGGCTGGATCATAGCTGAAAAGGGTACATAGAGTGGCCTACCTATATGGATAATACAGAGAAATGAATGAACAGTTGTCAGTAAATAAAGTGGCTGTAACTGGTGACCATGTGTGTATATGTGGGTGGGTGTGTATGTGTGTGTTAGTGGGTGCAATGGGTTGCACTTTAGTTTAACTGCAATGAGTTAATGTGCATTACTATGGCCATTTGCTTATACACTCAATTATTTCATTACAATCAGACATCTGAACCATGCTCTCATTTGATCACATTTAAACAGTCATTAATCTGACTTAGGAAGGACTAGCATGTTTTTGAGTAAAACAAGATGAAATACTTTACTGTGACCATTATTTTTATGTGAGTTTTCCTAACAAGCATGCCAACATTCAAGGCTTCCCATCAGCTCAAACTATTAATTTCCCCATCCTAAGTATTTTCTAGTGAGTATGGCATAGGTCTGGGGGGCATTATATAGGCAGCCATTGCATTGTTTCTGCCCTTGCCAGCATCACTGCAATAAGAGTATTTTTGTTTTCATTTTTGGGTCCTAATCCCACCCCTGGTGATTGTCATGTGTACATGCTACACTTCTTGGCATCCTGTCATGATTTGTGCTGGCTTGCACACTTTCATCTAATATCTTGTGGTCACTGGTAATCTGTGAGCCTCCATTTGCATGGAATCATATTACCCTGACTGGGACCACCATCCTTCTCCCTCCATGATGAGCAAGCCAGCAAGCAACAGTTCCTCCCATCTACCCTGCCTGGCTCTTTCAGTGCTTTCAAACACAGGTCCTCTGGGTCACATTCATGGCTTTATCCCCCTATGGCACTGAACTGGTCTATATTGACTATTATTATTATTTGGTAATTAGAATCTATTTAATCTTGCTTTTAAATACTTACATTAAAATTATTGTGGAATGTCAATGATATGTATAACCAGCTATTTATGCAGAATCGTAACCATGCCCAAAGCTAACCCTGCTGTAATGTAACATTACCCATTTAGCTCCACCTATTCAGGTGCTTATGCAACTGCCCACCCTTGCTTTGAAGTCACCAGGCAGCACTCTTAAGAATTAAATATGTGAACTCTATGGCTTATTGGAGAGTTAGACCTTGCATATTATAAGCTGTACTTCCAAGAATGAAACCTTATACCACTTACACATCTTGATAGGCATCGCTATAACTACAGTATTACCCCAGTCTAGTTATTAGTACTGAGGGTATTAATTTACGTATAAAGGGAATTACCCCTTATATTTTCACTTACCACTTTGTTGCTGAAATAATCTGTTTCATGGTGCATCCAGCACATTTACACACGCGCACAAACACACACACACACACACACACACACACACACACACACACACACACACACACACACACATGTGCGTGTGTGTGTGTGTGTGTCTGTGCACACATGTGTGTGTATTTATAACCCCCGCTTGAGTAAATACTGCATGTCATGCAACATGGATTTAGATGTAATGAAGCTCATTTAAGGATGAACATGCTCATCTCTTTGCTTTCCAGTTAAGACATTTTGATTTCTAGTCAAGTTATAATTACTTGATTACCTTGAAGTTTCAGCTGAGCTTGTCTACAGTATCTGCTTTTTTCCTGATTTTTTTTACGATTCTCAGATATCAACTTTGTAGATCAGAAGTACCAGTTTTCCCTGTGCTCTCTCTCTTTCTATATACATATATATGTGTGTGTGTGTGTGTGTGTGTGTGTGTGTGTGTGTGTGTATGTATTACTTGAGGTTCAACTAAAGTTACATGCAAAAACTTAATTGAGAAGTACTGTGAACTTCAAACAAATTAGATTATTCTGGGTCTGCCTTATGACGGAGACAGAGAAACTATTAAGTTAACAGCGTAACTTAAACTTACTCTTAATTATTATTCAGAAAATAATTGGCAATTTTAACATTAAAACTGAACATTTTAAAAGCCATATGTAAGAAGACAATATTTGACATTATACATACATACATACATACAGATATTTCAAGCATGGGCATTAATGCTCTTCTAGCTTGCCAATATACCAAAACACTTGTTTCCATGATACGTGTCCAGGCTGTTCTTAAAAATATCTAAACTAGTACTTGCTTTAATGTGATTTGGTAGTCTGTTCCATGCATCAGCTACTCCATCAGAGAACCAATTAGTACACTTCTCATTTCTATAGAATCTTCTACACAGGTTATCTGATGATTCTCTAGTACTTTTTGATAATCCCAAGCATTCCCAGGGGTAGCTATCTCTAAATGCTTTATATACCTGAATAAGATCTCCTCTTAAATATCTGTAAGAGACACTGTACAAGTTCAGATATTTTAGTCTTTCATAATAACTTAAATTTCCACATCCATGGATGCCCTTGGTATATTTCCAATGTACTCTTTCCAGTTTACTCATGCTTGTTTTCTTATAGGGTTTCCATATTGTTATTCCATACTCAAGTTTGCATCTAATGTAACTAACAAACAATGACTTCATTATTTTTGATTTCCTAGACTTTATAAATCTTTTTCTGTAGCCTATAGTTCTATAACTATCATTAAACAATTGGTTGACATGATTAGAAAAACTCATAGCTGAATCTACCCATATACTCAGGTTCTTAAATGAGTCTACACTTTCAATCATTGTGTGCTGTATTAAATATTCACCCTTCAAATTATGTCTCCCAAATCTCATATGCTTAGTTTTTGATGTATTTATCAGCATATTATTCTCCTGTGCCTAAATGGTCAGTTTAGTCAACTTATTTTGCAGACATTTATCTGTAACGCATGTAATCAATTTACCCAATTTCAGGTATTCTGCATATAGACTGCAGAACACCTCAGATGAAAAAAGTTAGATCTGAAAGGTAAAATCTAAACAATTAAGTGCCTAAGACAGAGCCCTGTGGGACACCCTGACTGTAACCAAGGAATTCCCCTGTCCAGTTGCTGTAATACTTGCCATGTCCTATTTGCAAGCCATTCAGCTAGCCATCTTATCAAGAGTACATTAATACATAGTTGTACTAATTTATTGATCAGTGTCTTGTGTATGACCCTGTCAAATGCTGAAGTTAAATCTAGATAAATTACATCACAGCACAGTTTTTCATTCATAGCTGTTATTATATTGTTATAGAACATCATGTTACAGGTGGTAATAGATCTGTTTTCAACATATGCATGCTGATAAATGGTTTCAATTCCCAACCTATCCAGTTCTTTTTTTTCTCATATTTTTTTTTATTTTTTGCATACATTTGAATGAATTCCATAGTATTTATATATAACATCTTAAATAACTATGTACACTATTTACCTTAGCCTGACACTGTAACAGATCCAAATATATACAGTTACTTTATAAGTATGTCCAATCAATTATCAGAGTGTCTGATCAATTATTGTATAGTGTCAGTCAACGATAAGACTTTTTCCCAAGGGTTGTTGATAAATGGCTTTGGATAAATTCTTAGTTCTTTAATTTTAATTTCCAATAGTGCTGTAGTCGTCAGTAGGCTGTAAAAGTCTTCCAAGGTTGGTATTGTGTTTGTATTCCATCTTCTTGTTTTATACTTCCTTGAAGTTGGAATTATAGTCCATACTAGATACATGTTTGACCTATTCAAATGAGGACCTTCATTCACATTTAATAATACAAGAGCTTTAGTTAAATAAAATGATTCATTAAATAAAGCTTGTAGAAAGTTATTAATCCCATTCCAAAATGGCTTAATTTTAACATGTGGTTCCAATCTGCATTGTGTACTGGCCCGCATCTCCAACATATTCCTTTTATGCAAGAAATAATTTTACTGATTCTGTCTGGGGTTAAGAATGCTCTGTGCAAGCACTTCCAATTAAAAACTTTCCAGTATTGTGTAAAAGATGTATATTTTATTGATAATAAGATATTTGTTTTAATATCTTCAGTTAACTGTATTGAGTGTCCTTGTGTTATATATTTCCAATATGAGGTTTTGGGTGTTGTTTCATAGTTTATCATAATTTTGTAAAATTTTGAAATGCTGTTTCCCATGTCAGTCATTAAATATGATTTCATATATGTATTTTGTAAATTTAGGTATTTCTTTAAATGAAGAATTGTTAATTATTCTACTTAAATATTATGAATATGACAGAATACTCTGTAAAGTTAGCCAGTCCTGTTGTGGAATTTTGTATGTTGTTTTTATTACTCGCATATCTAAAATGTTTAGTTCTTTGATACATTGGAGCCAACAAACAAATCCTTTCTGTTCCCAGGAATTAATAATTTATCTGTATATTTTATGTGGAAAGTTCTTTGTGACTATAAATGGTGTTTAAATCTATATTTGCATTAATAATTGTCCTAAATGAGTCAATGTTTTTATCTGTTATTTGAATTTTTTCTTTGTAAATCAAATTCATTTATTGATGTTACAGTTGGTAATTCTTTCCAAATTGCAGAGTAATTTGGACTTATCCAATCTGAGATTGTTTTAGATATTGATGCTTTTATATATGTTTCTATATCAGGAAAGTTTAATCCTCCCTGTTTCCATGGTCTGATATGATGTATTAAAGCTATTCTGTTTCTTTTGGGAAACCATAATAATTTTATTAGGCATGAATTTATTTCTTTAAGTATATTCATTTCTGGTAGCAGCCAAGGCTACATATAGGATCTTGGGCAGTAAAACAATTTTTATTAACTGTAGTCTATCTTCAAATGTTAATATTATTTTGTTCCATTTTTATCACAGAGATTTTAATTGTATTGATGATATTATTGTAGTTTTTTGAGACTAAATCATTATTATCCGTGCATAATTCAATTTCCAGGTATTTTAAGATAAAACAATAAATGAGAAGGTCACTGAAAAACCAGTCAGTAAAAACAAAATGAAAACTCCAGCAAAGCTAGAACCTCCACTGAGTGATCTCTCAAACCTCTTGTATCAGAGGCACATGGGATATATGCAAATGACCCTTATGAACATCAGGTGTTTTAGCTAATTGGCAATTTTGAATGCCCATGAATTGTTTCTTCATTTTAGTTAGTCACTCTGCTTGTGCTGTGCTAACGAGGTCATAACAAGGCCGAAATATGCATATCCACAGCTAGTGGGGTTTGGCTTTATTGGCCTGAAATTGTCCATTAAAAATGACAAAAAAGTCATGGGCATTCAGAATCGCCAATTAGCTGAAACACCTGATGTTCATAAGGGTCATTTGCATATATCCCATGTGCCTCTGATACAAGAGGTTTGGGAGGTCACTCAGTGGAGGTTCTAGCTTTTCTGGAGTTTTCATTTTGTTTTTACTGATAGGTATTTTAAGGCAGATTTTTGTTTCCCTAAGATGTGATCCCCCTTAGTCTGCAGTTCTTTTTTTTATTCAAAAATAAAACATTTTGATATTGATTTATTGAAATGGAGTCCTGAAGTCATGTGAAATTTGTCAGTTAATATATCAAATTCTTCTAATGTCTCTTTTGTATTAGATAATGTTAGTAATATGTCATTAGCAAATAGCATCACTTTAGAATTGTATTGTTCATAAACATCTATTCATTTGATTTTTATATTGTTACAAATTGAATCTGCAAATATTTCGATAGTCAGAGCAAATTGAATTGGTGACATGGGGCATCTTTGTTTACTGCCTTTTGTTATATGTATAGATTCAGAGGTAAAAGGACCCTAACATGACATACACTATTTGTATATATATTCTTTAGGAGATGAACAAAGGATGCAGGAAATTCAAATAGCATTAGGATTTTGAATAAATAGTCCCAACTTAGGGAATCAAAGGCTTTCTGTATACCTAAGCCAATTGTGAGTGTTTTTTTAGTTTCTTTATTAACATAATCTATAAGAAAAATTATCCTTTTAATATTGTCATGTGTGTGTCTATGATATATAAATCCAATGATATATAAATCCAATTTGATCATTATTTATTGTTTTGGATAGTGGTATTTTCATTCTCTTAGTTAATATTGTCATAAATATCTTATAGTCCTCATTTAATAATGATATAGGTCTATATGAGGTACAGAGGTTTGGGGATTTGTTTTCCTTTAGGATTGGTGTGATTAAGGAATATCTCCAAGAGGGTGGTATTAAAGCTTGTGAATAAATTTCTAATGGAGTTTTATGGAAGAGGGATAGTATCTTTGAAGGAAAAAGTTTATATATTTCCTTAATTATGCCATCTATACCTGGAGCTTTATTATTTTTACCCTCTTTTATTGTATCTGTAATTTCTTTGTAGGATATGGGTGCTTTCAGATCTAGTTTTAATTGTTCTGGTATTTTTTTATATTAGAACATTTTTCATCTAGATTTAATTGACCGCTATGTATATTTTCTTTTTGGAAATGTTCCATATAGTGATTTCTATAGGCATCAAGAATGTCACCTATATCAGAGACATCTTTACCTTTCTTTTCATTGAAGATACTTTTAATGTTATTAGCTTTTGATTGTATTTTGATTCTTGTAAATAAATTATATAGATATTAGGGAGAAGTGGCCAAGGTATTAAGTTTTTCTAAAGCTAAACTAGTTATATGTGTTAGAATTTCATTGTATTTATTGTGTAATACTTCTACTTTCTTTTTCATCTCTAAAATGATTTTGATTTTTTTCAGCTTTTACTGACAAAAGTTTGAATTGTAGATCTAATAATTCAGAATCCCATTCTCTGATTTTTTTATATCAAGTAATGGTTTTACCATACATGTAAGTTTTCGAGTCCCATATCATTATTTTATCTATGTGATGTAATTAATATCTAAGAAAAACTGTAATTCAGATAATAACCAGGGTTTGAACTCTTTAATTTTAGTTATATATGCTGGAATTCTGGAGTTAAAGATTAATGGTTTGTACCCATTTTGAAGTTTTAGTATCAATGAATTATGGACTGAAAAAGTAATGATTTTAGAGTGAGGGTCATGGGCAGCAAATATTTTATCTGTTCTAGTTTGGGTACCAAATCTGTGATCTTGATGGGAAAACAACAAATTTTATCTTCTTTAAATATGAAAGTATCTACCAGATGAAATGATTCTACTCACTTGTTTAAAGCTTTTGATACAGCAGATGTATGCAGCTGTCTTTTATTTGTAGTTTCAGAAATATCAAATATACAGTTAAAACCTCCTCCTAATATTAAGTTGCCTTTAGAATTATTGGAAATGAAATCCAAGTGTTTAACTATTCCTGATCCAGTGCTTGGGAACCAGTATAGATTGGCTAGGGTCGATATTCTGTTGTTATATTTAACTATTACTAATGCCATAAAGCCTTCTTTATCTTCATACTTTTAAATGATTTCTGGGTTAATCACATTTGTTTTCCATAAAATTGTTAGCCCTTTTGTCTTTGTCTTATAAGTGGGTTGTGGCAATATCATATATTCCTTAGGATTCCATTTGTAATTGTCATTTGTGTTGAAATGAGGTTCTTGAAGGAAGACAATTTGTGCTTTGTTCAGTTTTAAATATTTCAGTAGATTTGATCTCTTGCTAGGATTGTTTAAGCCATTGGTATTTAAAGATAATAAAGTTAAATCCATTTTAGGTTATTTAGACTATGCATTTTTTTGTTTTATTGTGACTATTAAACATTTTCCTTTGATAACTATAAAGTATATGTTTGAGCTTTTAAAGGAAATTATCAGTTTTATACTTAATGAGTGTTTACCAATAAAGCAATGTTTTGGTCAGGCATACTAAATATGTTTTGTAAATATTAACTAGACCTCCTTCCTCATAGATACCCCATCTCACTCTATCAACCTCTACAATTTCACCCAACTAATAGACCTCCCTACTAGGCCAAACAAAGATGGTTCCTCCGGTACCATCTTAGACTGGATATTAACAACACATCCCAACCGTATCTCGAAAGCTGGTGTAATACCAGACCCGCTAGGTGACCACTTACCAGCCTTCACTGACCGCCTATCCTCACACATAGAAAAACAACACATTTTCAAACAATCCCGTAACCTATCTTCCTTTAACCCCAAAATCTTCTCTGAATGCCTCAAGGTTACTAATTGGTCCCCACTGAAAATCCTTCCACTAGATAACGCCGTCACATATTTTAACCAAACCTTCCTTACCTTACTTGATAAAGTAGTCCCTTTGCAAACCAAACGTATCAAAACAAATTCCTGCCCCTGGCTATCCCAAGAAACTAAATTGATAATCACTCAGAGAAACAAAAAGTGGAAACTGTACCAAAAACAGAAAAACCCCACCACCCTCCAAAAATATAAACATCTTCGTAACCTGGCCAAAAAACCAATAACAAAAGATCGCAAAAACTACTACAGCAGTCTGCAATACAAACACTCAAACAATCGAAAGAAATTCTGGACATCCATCTCTTCAATACTCAACCCTGGTAATACTTCCAACCCCTGCCTCAATCCCAACCTCTCAAGTCTTGAAACGGCCACTAACTTCAACACATTTTTCATTGATTGTATAGCTAAATTATCCTCCACTTTCCCCAATCCATCCATCAATACTAACCCCTCACCCTGCACCCCAAACGCTTTCTCTCACCCCCCTCCTCCACCGCTATTCTCACTTAAACCTGTCTCCACCTATACTATAAAAAGACTACTGCAAAAGCTAAAACCATGCTGCAATGCCCCTAACAACCTTCCAGCAAATTTTCTTCAAATATCAGTCGAATCTATAGCCTGTCCCATATCCATCCTCGTTAATAGATCCATTCAGGAATCCTATGTACCAACCATCTGGCATTATGCATACATAACTCCTCTCCACAAAGGTGGTAAGAACACAGACACTACCAACTTCAGACCCATAGCTATACTCTCTCCTCTCTCTAAAATTCTAGAGAAAGCCATCCACTCCCAGCTCATGCCCTACCTAATCCAGCGCAAACTTCTCTCTCCCACCCAGCACGGCTTCCGCCCAGGCCACAGCACCATGACAGCCCTCATTTCCTTCCTCGAAACAGTCAACCTAGCATGTGAGAGCAGAAAATACGTATCTTCTCTTTTTCTTGACCTCTCAAAGACATTCGACACTATTTCCCATTCCCTCCTCCTGCCCCAGCTCTCACACTTGCATCTATCTCCCTCAACTCTAGACTGGTTCTCCAGCTACCTTTCCACGCACCAGCAGGCTGTACAATGGAAAGAGTCAACCTCCCCTTTCTTACCTACACCCTCAGGTGTTCCCCAAGGATCAGTACTTGGCCCTCTGCTCTTCAACTTATTCATTAACAACTTTCACCTCTCCATCCCTGAAGCCTCAGTCATCCAATACGCAGATGACTCCACTATCATCTGCTCTGCCTCCTGCCCCTCCAAACTTCTACTTAATACCCAAACAGCCTTCTCCAAAATTGAATCATGGATGCAATTGCATCACTTGGCCCTAAATGCCAAAAAAACAACGCTAATGATATTTACTCCCACTAAAACTTCCCAGTTCCACAAAGTCCAATTTTCCATCAAAAGCCACAATAACACCCCTCTTGAAATCATTCCTAGTACCAAACTACTTGGCATTACCATCGATGAAAACCTAAAATTCGACTCCCACATCCTCTCATCAATCAAAAAAACCCACCAGAAAATCAGCCTCCTCTACAGACACAACTACTACCTTACTCCATCTTCCCGTCATACCCTTGCATCTAACTTCCTTCTCCCCTCTCTCTTGTATGGTGCTCCCCTATTCTCCAACCTACAACTCGGACTCCGTGCTAAACTTGAGGCCCTTTACAACAAAATCTGCAAATTTGCAACCAGTTCTAAGAACTCTTCTCATCACTGTCACTCCCTACACAACCTAAACTGGCTAGAACTCCACAACCACCTAAAGTACCTACAGCTTACAACAGCCCACAAACTCATCTTTAAACCAGCAGAATGCCCCTCTCTTGCTAAATCTCTAACACGTTACACACCTACCCGTACCCTGAGATCCACAGGCCAAAACCTCCTGCATGTACACAAACCCATCCACCCAACTGGTAAACTACTACTATCCCACACTATAGCCAAACTATGGAACAATCTCCCCACACCACTACATAATATACCTAACCACAACAATTTCAAATCCATGCTTCTCTCCCATCTCTCCTCCAAATGGGAATGTCCTTCACATGCTCCCACCTAAAACTCCCACACTACTAACTCCACACCTAAATCATCATTTCTTTGCCTACTTTAACTTAATTCAGAGATCTTACTCAGAACACCTTTTCATAAATCTTTTGCATGCATGCCTCTGGCCTACCTTACTGATATTCTCAAACTTTCATTGTTTGTTTTTCTTATCCATTGTACCCATAATATTGTTTTCCCTCTGTAATATGGTTACTTTGTCTCTATTCGTATGTATTTGTAAGTCTGTTTGGGGCTTTTCCCCTCGGGTCTCCACTGAAAAAGGGTAATTCTTACCCAGCTGGACCAAACTGGTTAACAAATGCAAATAAATAAATAAATAAATAACAAATTTAAATTAATAAATGTTAACAAAACTAAGATCCGCACTAGCCATGGAATGAAAATCATTCCTAATCTGATGGATAAACCTAAATCCATCAGATTATCACTCATACCTTGACAATCCAGAACATCTGAACTCCATAAATTGAATTATCATATGGAGAATATTTGTAATAGGAATAAGCAATATTTATATTATTTTGAACAGATATAGTACTATTGTAGATTAGACAGAATTCTAATACAATATAAATGTCTACTTATTGTATAAGCAATTAATATTTGCATGAAAGATAGATGATAAGCAATTCAGTCATAGTAAAGTAGGATGCATCATATATAAAACCTCAGTAAAAGATTATAGCACACAGTTATTTAACATATTCACCCTTATTGATGAAGTCTTTCAAAACTTATTACTTAATATAACTAGATGGTAATAATATTTATACATAATGTTTATAATACAATGTATTTTACTGGATATATCAGAAGTTATATTTCATTGTTTGCCAGCACTTAAGGAATCACTTTGTTTGTTGCTAACTTACTTAAAGCATCAAGTTTGTTTTATGTGAACATTGATGAAAGTTAGTGCATTTTAATTACCAGTGCATCCCTCTTCCCCCCATTTCCTGGGTTCATATTACATTATCAAAATTCCAGAAGGTCGAACACCAGATACTCGAACTTGGAAGATCGAAATGTAATAACATTGAAACATTAGAACAGCAAATATTTTCCCAGGGAAAAAATTTGCTGTTCTCGAAAAACACACACACAACACAAGCACACCAAAAATCTTATAAACCTACACTAAACCTTACATACACAACTACCTATGCACTAACCTTAACCCAAACCCTAACCCTAAAGTCCGTCACTATTGCACACTTATCTTACCCGTGCCCTAACCCTAATGTCCGTCACTATCGTGCACTTACCTTACCCACACCCTAACCCTAAAGTCCATCACTATCACACACTTTCCTTACCATCACCCTAACCCCAATGTCCATCACAATCACACACTTACCCTACCCGCACCCTATCCCCAACGTCCGTCACAATCACACACTTACCTTAACCCGTTCTGTAACCTTTGCACCACAGTGGAGAAAATATCGAAGCCACAGAAACATCCAACCGAATTCTTTCCCTGGGAAAGAATTCGGACTTCTGCGGCTTCGACATTTTCACCTTTCGAACTTCCAGGTTCGAACTTCTGGTGCTCGACTTCTGGAAGTTCGATTAGGTAATAGGAACCCCATTTCCCACACATAAGGATTTTCATATCTGTTATTTAGGTTCATAGGTTCATACTAGGCTATCTGCCCTAGGGCATTTATAAGCCTAGCCAGAGTGTGTATGGCTTTCGCCACCCATATTAAATTAATTTTGCTATGCCCTTTTTCAAGGTTAGTATACTGTGCCTCTGTCTAACAGTGACACAGAAGTGATACCCGGGGTAAACCTACGATCTCCCATCCACTCATCAAGATTCCTCTTGAAAAGAGTCAATGAGGGACTCTGCCTGAGGGACTCTGCCTAACCTGGACTGGGATTTTATTCCAGAGTGAAGGGAGCCTCTGGGTTATAAATCTGTCCCTCCAGCATGTCCTATTTATTTCAGTGCTGAGGTTCAAGTCCCTCGAGCGCGTAGCTCGATGGGATTTGGATTTTCTAAGGTGCAGCATGTCCATTAATTCCGGTTTGGACATGGCTTTATACGTCAGGCACAGATCACCTCTGAGCAGGCGGTATGCCACTGAGTAGAGCTGGAGTTTCTTTAACCGGGCAGCAACCCTTGGGGAAAAGTCTTATCGTTGACTGACACTATACAATAATTGATCAGCCCCTTGATCCTCTTGGTGAGGTACTTTTGGGGTCTTTCCAGTTGCTGCAGGTGTCTGATAAGGTACATCCCAAAAGGGGCATTGTACTCAATTATGGGCCTGATGAGGGATGAGTAAAGAGGCACGATGACCTCCCCTGATCTAGATGTGAATCCCTTCATAATTAGGTGGGCTATATAAAATGTTTTTCTAACCACTTTGGCCACGTGGTTATCAAATGAGAGATTGCTATCAACTTGGGTCCCCAGGTCCCTAATTACTTCTTCTGTACTTAATGGATTACCACCTATGTGGTAATTTGTGGACACTTTGTTTTTGCCAAAGGGGATGACTATACACTTTTTGGCGTTTAGCTTGAGGCCATGGCTCTGGCACCAGTTGTCTGTTTCTATGAGGCCCTTTTGGAGGATGCTTGTGTCGGCTGAAGAGTCTATTATGGTGCCCAGTTTGCAGTCATCTGCGAACTTGGTCAGCCACAGTCCTTCCTTGTTGGCCTGTACCTCCGAGAAATATATACCGAATAAGAGAAGTCCCAGGACTGAGCCTTGTGGGACGCCACTTGTAACTGGTTTGGAGTCTGACATGGCTCCAGCTATTCTAACCATGTGGGTTCTGTCCTTGAGCCAGTTTGCAACCCATCTAGTGACATAGGGGTTTATATTTAAGCTGGTGAGCTTATCTATAATGCCCGAGTGGGGTATTGTATCAAAGGCTTTTGTGAGGTCCAGGTAGGCTGTGTGGACCACCTTCCCCTTGTCAATGGCCTTGGTGACTGTTTCAAAGAAATCGACCAGGTTCAAGAGGCAGGATCTGCCCTTAACAAAGCCGAACTGGGTTTCTTATTTGTCATAAGTGCATTTCTTATTATAAAATGAGTGAAATTATAGGTTAAAAACAACAAATTCACTTATTGTGATTAATGATTACAAGTTCCCGTTACATATTCATAAATTGCCATTTTATGGCATATACTGAAAGTTTTTAGATTTAAATGGCAACATGCTGTTTTGCATAATCAGCAAAGGTTAAACTGAGTGATTATTTTCAATCTGATGATATTTGTTCAGAATGTGATTGTTACATTCTGTGACATTCCTAATTTAGGCTTTTATTGTTTCCATTGAACAACTTTGTCAGTTTGATGTCATGTATAAACATTAGTTACCTTGGTAACAGCTTAAGTATTATGTATGGTCAAGATGGGTTATAAAACCAAAATTCAACTTAAAGCAATTATATGACTTGTTATGCACATTGAAAATCATCATGCTTCCCCTTGATGTTCAATATAGTGTACGTCATTTATGACAAGTTAAAACAGTAGTGTTATTATACACAAGCCTGTGTTATTAAACTCAGTGTCTATTGTCAATTTAATACTATTTGTTCAGAATATGATTGTTACATTCTGTGACATTTCAAGTTCAGACTTCTATTGTTTATCTTGAATAGCTTTGCCAGTTTGATGTCATGTATAAAACACTAGTTACATTGGTAACCGCTTAAGTATTATATATGGTCAAGATGGGTTACAAAAACTACAATTCAAGTTAGAGCAATTACATGACTTGTTATGCATATTTACTTATATAAGAAAATCATCATGGTTCCCCTTAATGTTTAGTGTAATGTATGTTATTTATGACAAGTTAAAACAGTAGTGTTATTATGCACAAGTCCATGTTATTAAATCCTGTCTTTAATATCTAAATTCAGAAGACTGCTTCATCTTATATGAAGAGTATATATTTTATGTCTAGATTTACTAAAATCATACATTACATAACTATTGTGTGCATTTCTTTTTGGCTGTTGCTTAGTTATTTGAGAGACCACAAGCTGTAATGCTTATTCTTATTATTAGCTCCTTCCAAGCATGTTTATAGAGTCCATATACTTTAAATTATGAGACCATTCTAGTTTCTTATTTGTCATAAGTGCATTTCCATCCTTATAAACACACACATATCAGTACTTCAAGCACGGGCAACAATGCCCATCCAGTTATACCAGAATACCATTCACTAGTTCATGTGGTGTGTTTCCAGGCTGTTCTTAAAATATCCAAATCAGTATTTGTCCTGTTCCATTTTATGAGCCTGTTCCATGCAGTGGCCACTCTGCCAGTGAACCACTCAACACTCCTTCCATTCCCACAAAGGAAATCTGATGACTCTCTAACACTTCCCGGCAACCCCAGACACCCCTAGAATCAGCTATCCCCATATGCTAACACATCAGAGCAAGCTCACCTCCCAGACCACTACAAAGGGTACTGCACAAGACCAAGTGCTCTTAGTCTTTCACAATGACTTAGACTTCCATTCTTATGGATGTCCTTAATGTGTTTGGACCAAAATACATTTTAAATATAAATTGCGCTTATTATTATTATTTTTTTATCAAGAATCAACTTAATGAGCTAAACGAAGTGTTGAAAGACCATCAATATGTATACATGCGGTTTATAACAGCCCCTTTATTATATATATATATATATATATATATATTTTTTTTTTTTTTAAACCAAAAACTTCATTGTCGAGAATCATCTCAGAGGCTGCTCAGAGCCGTTAAGCATTATCATCACACTCTCTCCGTTGCCATAGCATCTGTTTCTGTTAGTGTGTTTGTATACTGCATACCAGAGGTTCGCAATGCACCTGAAGCAAAGCTTCACTTCACTGCAACTTCAACCCTAAATTCCCTCCCTTTCAGTGAGGCAGCAGCCAGTAAAAGAACGGAGAGCAAACAGATAAAAAAAAAAAAAAAAACTCCCAAGAAGCCACCACAACAAGAGATAACATTTATCAAAGTAGTACCCCAGCATAACAGCAAAACTGTTGAGGGAGTTATGTGATAATGGATTTGAAAAAGTTATTTTTCTGAAAATGTCTTGATATTTTTTAACCATCAGCAACATCAGATGTGTACAGTAAGTGACTGATATATATATCCCTTCTCAATAAAACTTTGCACTGAAATTAAACTTTACTTTAAGATAAAGGTGACATTAGTATAGTGCTAACTGACTAGCTTAAAGAAATACTGAGCAATAAATTAAAGATTTATTAATTAGTAACTGGTTGCTTCAACAGGATGAGTACAGAACCTACATGCATTGAGTAGATGCCCTGCAATTAAACTGACAATGCAAAGTGATAAAAAAACACATTTCCAAAAGTAATATGTTAAATAGTTATTGGATTAAGTATGTGATAATAAGTCCTTTGGGCCTGTTGTACTTATCTATTTAGCAAAAGCTAAATAAGAAAACAAACTTTACTCTAAACTAGCAAGAACTTTTGATGTATTCTTGTCTTCTCATTTGTCATATACAGTATTGTCTTTGCAAACCATTTGCCTGATAAGGTGGCTGTTATTGTCCATCAAGGGGGGGTGAGGTGATTGCAGGCCTCTACACTCTAACAAAGGGTGTTATTTCCTCAATGTCACACACTCCAGATGCCTAGAATGTTAAATTGCCATATTTTTATTAATATATACTTTTTTATCATTTTTGATGTAAAGTAGCTCCTTCTGCTAGTGTTTCAAGGTTACTGTACCATATGTAGTTGCTGAATTTTATACCCCAAATCTAAGTTATACAAGTATTTAATGTCAACACACAGACATACACACCCATATATACATTTTAAGTAACACAATGCACATGCAGAGGTAGAGGCAGGCAGACTCTTACATATACACAGAAACAGTCTCACACACACACACACACACACACACACACACACACACACACACACATACTTGCACAAACATACCTCAGTAATTACAGCCATGCATTTGACTGAATATGCCTCCCCTGTCATTGTGATTAAATAAATGAAAATCATACAGTGGAAATATCTGCAACCATCCCGCCAGAAATTTGCTTAATATTACAATGTTCATTCTAAATTGCAGGATAATTACTGATATTAAGACATTTAGTTTGCAAAATCCTTCTGTGTATGCCTGAGTTCTTTCTGGGTCTTTTTCCAGTTATCTTTCCCATCCCAAAGACATACATCATGTAAATTACAGAGATTCCAATCTACTCCTTGGTGTGTGTGTGTGTGTGTGTGTGTGTGTGTGTGTGTGTGTGTGTGTGTGTGTTTGTTTGTGTGTGTGTGTATGTCTGTACGGGTGGATATCAATAATGGCCTGATTTTATATCCATTAATTAAATCCCGCTTTTCTGTCATTGCTTGGTTTCCCATGACCCTAAATTGGATAAACAGGTAATAAAAATGAACAAATGAAAGAATGAATCAATGAATAAATCAATTTACCCCAGAGAAAATGTATAGTTTTACTATATATTAGTCACCCATTCTTCTTCTTTCGGCTTTTCCCAGTTAGGGGTCACCACAGTGGATCACCTGTCCACTCATGATTGGCAGTGGAGTTTTACGGTGTCGAGTTGCCAGCCCGGCGCCCAACCTTCCACAGTAGGCACACACATGCACACACTCACACCTAGGGCCAATTTAGAGTGTCCAATCCACCTACAGCATATCTTTGGGATGTGGGAGGAAACCGGAGCACCTGGAGGAAACCCACACGACCACAGGGAGGACATGCAGACTCCACACAGAAGGCACCCCAGCCAAGAATCGAACCAGAGAACCTCTGGCCGTGAGGTGACAATGCTAACCGCTGCAACACCGTGGCCACCCTATATTAGTCACTCATTGCAACTGACAAATTTAACTTTCATTTCAAATGTGAGGTTACTGACATTATAAACAGACATCTAAGCTGTTCTTACCTGATGACTCTGCTAACTGTTGTCTTTTATAAAAAAAAAAAACACTTGCAATACTGCATCTCATTGAATTTACCTCTCACCATTCATTCACTTTCTGTACAAATTGCTGCAAGTCAGTACCATAAAATTTAACTTGTAAATGTTTTGATTTAAGATATTATAACAGCATCTGTAAAATAATATGATTTTCCAGTATGGAAAGGAGAAGCATGGCCACCCTCCTGTGTCAAGTAAATGATCTAATGATTCTGTAAGGGACCCAATTAAGCACTTTATGAGCTTGTGATCACACAGTGGAGGGAAAAGGATGATACAAGGTAGGGAGAGGCTGAGCAGAGTGCACGTGTGCGTGAGCGTGTGTGTGTGTGTGTGTGTGTGTGTGTGTGTGTGTGTGTGTGTGTGTGTGTGTTTGTACTTAAAATGCAATGTATGTATTACATACTTATGGCATTCTGGTCAGAAAATGAATCTATCATTATTTTGGTCTCATTAAGATACTATAATGTTAACCATTTTCAAAAAATAAAGGTCTATCTGTGTTCAATTCCTTTATGTGAAAAGAATACCATTCCTTACTGAGACAGTTCTGCTGTCTAGCTTTCTGTTTGTATTACATCTACCTGTATAGAAAGTTATCCTCATTCCCTTTTTCACTTAACACTCATTTTTTCCTAGACATTTTTTGCAATAAACACAAGATATTTTCTTTATTCTTGCATGAATCTGTTATATGTATATTAGTACAATCCTAGTTCCCCTAATATTTCTTTGTGCATTTAACCTCTCAGCCCTCATAAAAACATAATGAATTTTTCAACTATTTTCAAACTGAAAATATAAGCATGAAACTGAGAACAGGAAATGCGTGCTGCATAGCAGGACTGTGTCCAAATGAGAATTAAGTAGGATGGATTATTAATTTCATAAAATAAAACGAAAGGCTGCAACACCAACAAGTCCACCAAGAACAAGCAGCTGACAGGCAGGGAAACCAAACCAGAACACCAACGCACACAAGAATATAAAAGAAAAAAATGCACGATGAGACCACTCGTGTAAAAAACAATTTATTAACGTGTGTCCACTATATTATTAATTTCATATTTCTTAACGAGCTGTTTTTGTAATGAGTCCTTTTCATGTTTTACACCCTCTAGCAGAAAATTATTTTGTACTTGAAAGAAAGCTGGTAAACATTTTCCGGTACTAAGTAGTTCTGGCAAGGGATGACTCAAACACGTCCGTGCTTTAGTGCCTACACATTGTGAAGACGAGTGACTTTGCCAGGAAAATGCATGAGTTTTATGGCTAAACATGTGCCAGAGCTTGAGAGCGCTAACATAGTATGGAACTTACAAAATATGATCATTACAAAGTTGTAGCTAGTTCTGTGTGTAGTTGCAATGTGTCTGAAGCTTCTGCATTTGCTCACAGGAATTGGATTGCCATCTCAGAGCGCATAATACTACCTCTAATATCACCTATGAATCACCAGGATCAACAACATGTATGACAGATATGTATATACCCATATAACACCAAAGAAAATGTTACAGAAAATCAAAACAGAGTAGGTCAAGGAATAGTGTTAATACAGAATACAGGTATAGTCTCTAGTATAGCTGCCGTTCAGCTACTAGTTGTCCATATTGTGACTTTAAACATTACCTTTTTCTTCCAATGTATAAAACTGCCTATTTTATAACTGGAGCTTTTCTTCCCCCAGCCTCCACTGAAAATGGGCTACCACAGCCCAGTCAGACTGTCCTGGTCAACAAAAGTAATAACTACATACATACATACATACAAACACAAACATAAATAAATCGATGAATAAAGCATTTTAATGAGAAAATCAGAACAGGAATAACTTGGCAAGTGAGAAAAGTGAACATGCAGATGGATATAGTAGATAATACCATATTTCTTATATCGTCTGCTAAGACGCGATCTCTGCTTGACTTACAAAGCCATGTCTGAACCAGCTCTGTTAGAAATGCTGCATCTGCACCACACATTCCAGAGACCTTAACCTCATTAACACAATCGACAGAACATGCCGAAGGGACAGGTTCGTAACCCAGAGACTGCCCATGCTATGGAATACACTTCCCATACATGTCAAACCACCTCACTGGTCCTCTTCAAGAGAAATCTTGATGAGCGGATGGGAAATAGAAAATTCACTCCAGGGATCACTCGAGTGGGTCTACTTGATAGAGGCACTGGGAACTAATGACAGGCGGCACAATGCCCGGGCACTTCTATGGGCTAGGTTTGTAAAGGCCCCAAGGCCATTAGCCTAGTGCACTTTAATTGTTTTGCTTTACTGTTGCACTAAGATGAATCACTTCATTAATATGCTTGGGTTGTATAATATAGCCTAAATATGCTGCATTTTAATAGTCTAAATATGTTGAATCTTAGTAATATATTTTTTGCAGTATCTCCCTCCTGCAGCAGCAGAGGGACATTTGTCAGGTCCTGTAGGCTGCATTAGTTGGAGTGATGACCTGAACCATCTGATGTGTGGCATCCATTATCCAGCCATTGTTGCATATTATTAAATTCCTATTTTCTCTACAAGACTGGATTAAAAATATTGTCAATATTTAGTTACAACCTGTTACTATGGTAGTTAGTGCGGATGACTAATGATATGACTTGTAAATGAGCTGCTTCCTGTGGCAAGGTTGTAGGGTTTGAATCTTTCCACCTTCATTTAGTTACTGTGTGACACTGAGCAGGTCACTTAACAAAACAGTACATTGGACCAGTTGGGAATTTGGACTAGGCCCCTTAATGGTCTCCAGGACTGCATGCCTAGTAACTATGAGCCTGTTGTCATTGTTTGCCAGGCATTCCTTATGGTATTACTGATCTAGTTCAGGAAATGTTATACCAATATCATCAGCACAGAAATTTGTTTTTAATGTAGCACAGGCAATTTATTTTTCAAGGGCAGCGGGCCCTGCATTTGTAGACGAAATACTGAAATGCAAAATAGTTTGCAGCAGAAAGCTCTGCATTAGTAAATATTTTCTTTAATGCAGAATTATTCTAATGACTGTTACTTTTGTAGAGATTTTGCATATTGACTTAGCCTATGGTATGGCCCCGATTTCAAAATACTTGCTGTCAGTGTAAGTGACGACTTGCACTGACAGCAGACTGAGAGCAGGTCTTTTGGAATCTAGTCCCTGTAGTAAGCCTGTGTATAGATAAGCCTTACACCAAAGTAAGTCACTTATACTGAGAGTAACTCTTTTGGAATTTCACCCATGAGTTGGTTGATATTTCTTACTTCTTAAATGCTTTTCTAGTTATACTGTACAACACATGGCTTGATTTTATGGTATGATGCTAGTGATCTTTTCACAATTTCATGTAGTTCATCCAAAGTTACCAATAAAGTACATGTATAGTATTTCTACATAACAGTAATGTGTGTACACAGTCAACAAAGTGGTTATAACTGCTGGTGGGGGTATCTCTGTGAATGAAAATATCTTGTACTTGTATCATCTGGGTATTTTTAATCGGCATTTAATCTGGCTTTGCAGGACTAGTGTCAGTGTGTGTGTGTGTGTGTGTGTGTGTGTGTGTGTGTGTGTGTGTGTGTGTGTGTGTGTATTAATTTAAAATACTTTGTTGTGTCTTTATGCATGTGAAACAAATTTGAAATATGTGACTTTCATTATTTTTATTGCTATTGACATTTTTTTTTGACACAGACATCTGGGAAGGATGCAGACAACAATGTAAATACAATTGCTAGGTTTGGGTAATATCTCTGTGTATAAATGTAAACATAATTTGCTATTGGCCAGACAAATTTTCAATGAATATGAGTTTCAAGAGAATAGGAGTTTACTGTTACTAAAGATAAGTCTGTTTTCAATGTGAGAATGTTTAATATTGTTTAGCAAATGGCTATCAGTGTTTATACTATAAGGTTTTAAATAAAGGTTTTAAATCAAATCACTGTAATCGTTGTAAAATTAAAGAAGAAAACAGTTTGAATATTGACCAGTTTGTACAGTGTTTATGGTAGCTGTGGAAAGGGAGACAATTAATGGGACATTGGAATGGCTGTGTGGGGGGGGGGGTCCGATTCTGTTACCCTATCTAAGACCCCATTTGACCATGATCCAGCTCTACCCAGATCAAATAGGGAAAGGCTTTTATTTAAGAATGTTTCTGGTGCTTAACAGAGAAGGAACCTGGAGGACTGACCTGAGCCTTTTTTTGAAAGCTTCACGTCTTAATTCACATTATAATTCCAAATTTCAAAGTGCTTTCTTTATAGTCTCTGTTACCCCCTCATTCCTCAATCCAATGTACTAGTAACACTGGATTTAAAATATACTCATCATCATATTCCAATCAACAAGTTCAAGCATAAAACATGTTTAGCAATCTTAGTTATGTTAATAATTATTATTTTAATTTTGTTATTATACAAAAACTTTCTTAGTGAGCCTGACCAATATAACACTTTATTGGTAAACACACAGAAAATAGAACTAACAATTTTTCTTAAAAGTTTATATTTAAATATAAGGTTTGCTGTTATCAGAGAAAACCGTTTAATAGTCACAATTAAAATAAGGATATACTTTGTAAATAATTCAAGATGGATTTAACCTTATTATTTCTAAATACTAATGGCTTAAATAATCCTAGTAAGAGATCAAATCTACTGAAATATTTAAAACTGAACAAAGCACAAGTAGTCTTCCTTCAGGAAGCAAATTTCAAAACAAATGACAGTTATAAATAGAACCCTAAGGAATATAAATAATACTGGCCCAATCTTTGTATAAGACAAAGACAAAAGGGATAACAATTCTATGGAAAATTATTGTAATCATCCCATAAATCATTTATAAGTACGAAGATAAAGAAGGTCTTATGGCATTTGTAATAGTTAAGTTTAAGAACAGAATTTGGACCCTAGTTAATCTATACTGGTTCCCTGGCATTGGAATGGGGACAATCAAAAAACACTTAGATTTTATCTCTAATAACTATATAGGTATTTTAATAACAATAGGAGATTTTAACTGTATATTTGATGCTTCTGAAACTACAAATGAGACAGCTGTGTACATCTGCTGTTTCAAAAGCCTTAAATGCGTAGAATTATTCCACTTAATAGATACTTTCAGACTTAAAGAAGATAACTCTATGTTGTTCTCCCATCAAGATCATAGATTTGGTACCCAAACCAGAATAGACAAAATATTTGTTGCCCATGACATGCATTCAAAAATTACCAACTTCTCAGTCATTCCTTGTCCCTTTTCAGATCACAACTCATTAATTTTAAAACTCCAAAGTAGGTACAAACCATTAATCTCTAATACTAGAATCCCAGCATATATAACTAAAATTAAAGAGTTTAAACATTGGTTGTTGTCAGAATTACAGTTTTTTTAATATATTAATTACAGTACAGAAATAAACAAAGTAATGGTGCATGCATGTATGTGTGTGCCTTCTGTGGAAGGTTGGGCGCCGGGCTGGCAACTCAACACCATAAAACTCCACTGCCAATCATGAGCAGACAGGTGATCTGCTGTGGTGACCCCTAACCAGGAAAAGCCAAAAGAAGAAGAAGAAGAATGATATGGGACTCATTAAAAGCTTATATATTTGGTAAAACCCTTACTTGGTACAAAAATAAAATCAGAGAATGGGACTCCGAATTATTAGATTTACAGTCTAAATTTTTGTCTGTAAAAAACATAGAAGATCAAAACTCTTTGGAGATTAAAAAGAAAGCAGAGGAATTAAACAAAAAGTATAATGAAATTCTAACACACAAAACTAGTTTAGCTTTAGAAAAACTAAAACTTAATTCCTTAGCTTTTTCTCCCAAATACTTACATAATTTATCCACAAGAATCAGAATACAATCAAAAGCTAACAACATCAAAATGCATCTACCATGAAAAGACAGGTGACATTCTTGATGCTTATAGATATCACTATATGGAACATTTTCAAAAAGACAATGCACATTTTGACCAATTAAATCTAGATACAAAACTATTTAATATAAAAAAATCAGAAAAATGAAAACTAGTTTACAAGCACCAGTATTCTATTAAGAAATTACTGACAGAATAAAAGAAGGCAAACATAATAAAGCTCTAGGAATAGATGGCATAGTGATGGAAATATATAAACTTTTTCCTTCAACAATACTATCTCTTTTCCATAAAACTCTATTAGAAATTCAGTTACAAGCATTAGTACCACCTTCTTGAAAATATTCCTTAACAATCCTAAAGGAAAACAAAATACCAAATTTTTGTACCTCATACAGACGTATATCATTATTAAATAATGAGTAAAAAATATTTATGACAATTTTAACCAATAGAATGAAAATACAGTTATCCAAAACAATAAATAATGATCAAACTGTATTTATATACCATTTACACACACTTGATAATATTTAAAGGATAATTACTCTTATAGATCATGTAAGTAAAGAAAATAAAGAAACACTTATAATTGGCTTGGATATAGAGAACGCCTTTGATTCCTTAAATTGGGATTATCTATTTAAAATCCTGATACTATTTGAATTATCTAATTCCTTTGTTCATCTCCTAAAGAATATATATATATATATGCAAACAATTTAGTGTATGTCAAGCTAGGTCCTTTCACTTCTGAATCTATACATATAACAAAAGGTACTAAACAAGGCTGTCCCATGTCACCAATTCTATTTGCTTTGGCTATTGAAAGCAGACTCAATATGCTGATGACATAAACATGATCTAATACAAAAGAGATTTTAGAAGAACAAGATATATTAATTGAGAAATTCTACAGGACTTCAGGACTCCATTTTAATAAATCAAAATCAAAATTTTTATTTTTAAATAAAAAAAAAGAATTACAGTCTAAGGGGAATCACATTATAGGGAAACAAGAATCTACTCTAAAATATTTAGGAATAAAACTATGTAAAGATAATAATGAGCTTGTCTCAAAAACTATAATAATATCAACACAATTAAAATCTGTGTGGAAAAATGGAATAAAATAATATTAACATTTGAAGATAGACTACAATTAATAAAAAATGGTTTTACTACCTGAGATTCTGAATATAGCATTGGCAATACAGCTGCTTCCAGAAAGGAATATACTTAAACAAATAAACGCATGCCTAATAAAATATTTATGGTTTCCCAAAAGAAATAGAATAGTCTTAATACATCATATTAGACCATGGAAACAGGGAGGACTAAACTTTCCTGACACTGAAACATATATAAAGGCATCCATATCTAAAACCAGTACAGACTGGATAAATCCAAATTACTCTGCAAATTGGAAAGATTTATTAACTGTAATATCAATAAATGAGTTTGATTTACAAAAAAATTCCAAATATTAAAAAAAATAAATATACACTGGTATATACTAAGAATCAGCTTCCAATGCAATATAACAAACCCACTAAAACACATCTGATTAATTATTACATCAATTCATTCAGAAAACTCATTAATACAAATATAGATTTAAAAATTTGGACTGACCTTTTAATACATTCATAGTTACAAAGAATTATCCACATAAAATATTTAGATAAATAATTAACTCCAGGGAACAGAAAGGATTTGATTGTTGGTTTCAATGTATCAAATATCTAAAAGTTCTAGTTATACAAATAATAATAACAACATACACAATTCCACAACAAGATTGGCTAATTATTCAAATCATTCTGACATATTTGCAAGATTTATGCGGAATAATTAATGATTCTTCATTTAAAGAAATACCTAAACTTATGAAATACTTATATGAAATCATATATAATGATTATGATATGTGAAATGGTATTTTGAAATTTTACAAACTATTGATAAAATATAAAACAACACCCAAAATATCATATTGGAAATATATAACAAAAGGACACTCATTACAGTTAACTGAAGTAATCAAATCAAATATCTTATTATCAATAAAATATACTTCTTTTACACAATACTGGAAAATATTTAATTGGAAATGCTTGCATAGAGCATTTTTAACCCCAGATAGAATTACTAAAATCAATCCATCCACAAATGGAATATGTTGGAGGTGTGAACAAGTCCACAAAGCAGATTGGAATCATATTTTCTATGATTGTGTTAAAATTAAGCCTTTCTGGAATGGTATATATAACTTTCTACAAGCTTTATTTAATGAAGCGTTTATATTATCCAAAGCTCTTATTTTGTTAAATGTGTACGAAGGTCCTCAATTGAACATGTCAAACATGTATTTATTATGGACAATGCTTGCAAGCTCAAGGAAGTGTATAACTAGAAGATGGGATACAAACACACTACTGACTCTGAAAGATTTCTACAGCCTACTGAAGACCACAGCGCTGATGGAAATTAAAATTAAAGAATTAAGGATTCAACCTAAGCCATTGCTCAACAACCCATGGAAAAAAGTCTTAGCATTGATTGAACAGACATACTCTGATAACTTGGTTGGTCATAGCTATAAAGTTGTATATATGGAATTCTGTTATAGAAGTCAGGCTAATGTAAATAGTATACATAGTTATTTAAGGCATTATATAAAAATACTATGGAATTCATTTAACTGTATTTGAAAATAAAACCTTTTTGAGCAAAAAAAAAACATGTTTAGCATCACATTCCCAACAATGATTTCAGGTGTGTTTTGTGTTTTTCTGTGTCTGGTAAGCATTTTCAGTTTACTGGTTTGCACTTTGGCTTATCTACATCCTTGAGAGTATTTACAAAGTGTCTATCTCCTATAATAGCTCACTGCAGCTTGCCTGCTTTTTGAATAATTCTTTACAGCTTGTCAAGAATCTCTGTCTTGGGTAATAAAGCTATTTCACAGTCTAATATTTCAGGTGAAGAGAGGGAAATTGTTCCTCGTTCCTTCCCACAAGATAGTATTTGTAGAAAATATCATATAGACTCAAAATTATGATGATATTTCTTCCTCAAGACAAAGGGAATGATTTCTGATATTTTCAAACCAGACTCCAATATCTGCCAGAGAATATCTCAGAATTCTAGGGATTATGGCCTCTACTATTCTCATAATTACCTTAGCCAGACTTCACACCAGAAAGATTCAATGGTTTGTCAAATTAGATTAGACTCAACAACAGCACCCTCTATCATTTCAAATTCCATTGCTGGGGTTTGTGAGAAAGAGGTTAAATAGGTGGTTGAATCAGATGACTCTCAAACTGAATCTTCTCTTCTCCTTACTAACCTGCACTCAGTCTATACAATGAATGCTTCAGACTTTGCTGGGGGAGGGGGCGGTGTCCAAGGGAGTGAAAGTGCAGGGTCTTTGGAATAAACAAGACAAGTTAAAATACATAAATGTCAAGGAAATGGTGGCTGTAATAAATGGTCTCAAATCTCTGAACCATAAACTGCAGACACCACAGTGATGTGGTAGATGAACAAACAAGGGGGAACCAGGTCCTACCCCCTCTGCAGGTAAACTATGATGGCCTGGGATCTAGCCACTCAGTTCAATTTATCCCTTCACAGTACATACATTTCATCAGTCAAAACATTGGGGTAGAATCAGGACAGATCCTCTGGAAGTTGCACCCAGGGGTCTTTGAGGAATTGATCCATTTGTGTAGGACTCCTCAAGTAGATCTTTTTGTCCTGGGTCAGTGCCGACGGGTAGAGAAAATCTGCTAAATTACCCCTTACAAGTAGGCCTGGCAGACTGGTACCTTTTCATTCCCATGGAGAGGCAGGCTACTGTGTGATTTTTACCATTTCCTGTGATAACAAAAGTTCTTTTAAAGTTTCAGAAGGATTATCCAAAAATAATTGTGGTGACCCTCTTTTAGCCCAGGCAACAGTGATTCTCCCTTCTTTTGGTGATTTTCCTTTCTTTTGAGAACTACCAGTGGTGATTATGGCAAGCATCTCACAGAATACACTTACTCATGTAGGACGGGGGGGGGGGTGTGATAAACCCCAACCTTCAAATTTTGTAGTTGGCTATTTGGATGATTACATTTTAACTCCTTTTAGTCACCTTGTTTTTTTTTCTGAGGACATGGAACAAGTATAAAAGGAGGTAAAGAAACCTATTAATAGAAAGTTATATATGAGTAAGTGGGTTATTATCCTCTGACCTCTCT
This sequence comes from Protopterus annectens, assembly GCF_019279795.1. Taxonomy (NCBI): domain Eukaryota; kingdom Metazoa; phylum Chordata; order Ceratodontiformes; family Protopteridae; genus Protopterus; species Protopterus annectens. Next base: position 1,246,815,857 of record NC_056746.1, read on the forward strand.
TACTCTTCTGTCAAAATTAATCTTTTGGCCTTATCTGTTTGTCTGTCATTAGATTCTCCTTTCTTACCTACCTCTTGCAAGACCATTACTGAATAGGATGTTACATGTGTACTCACACAGAAGACAGGTTGCTCCATTTTGGGATCTTAATTTTACTATGTTTTGCCAGGGTGTGGGATTTTTATTTTTTAATATACCACCTGGCAGGGCTATAGCATCTCTCTCTTCCAAGGCAAGAAAGCTCCAAACGTTTGGCACTGTAGCCACTGCTTTTATTCTGCAGCTGTCATGCAGATCTGGGTCTACTGTAAGTGGAAGGAGCCATAAAGATTTGGAAGCTGGGTGGCTTAACCTGTCCTTGACAAGATGTCCCAGTATAGCTTAGGCTGCTGTAGCAATGATATATTCAAATATCTCATGTTATGGTAAATTTACTTGAATAACTCTTTTCTTATTTGATTCGTGGCTTATTTTTTGAAGTGTTGGGACTCACAGAATTGTCTCACACTTATAATTGAGAGATGATTTATTTGAATTCTTTTGCTACTACTAGTTGTGTGTGCTTTTCCTTTCTCCTTCACTATTATTTTGCGAGCAAATAATAAACAAATTAATGTAGCACTGTTTTGTTAGTCTAGTCTTATTAAGTAATGTGTAAAAGAAACATTTCAGCACACACACACACACACAGACACACAAAACAAACAAGTAGATAAAAATGTTGAGGTCTTTACAGGAAGGTTTTTCACACTTTCTGAAATGCAAAGAGCACCAGAGGACAATAATTTGCTTGACAGTTCATTAGAGGTCATACCTATCTATGAGAAAGAATGTTTGCACCAGGTGTGCTTATATCTCCAGACCCATCCTACTCAGATTATTACATTATCAATGTTAAATAATTGAGCTGGAGTTGATGTTATCTCCTGCGGGTAAATCCAACAGCAGGAACACACAGGCTTTGATTACTGAAATAAGTTGCACTAAAAAAAAGTTGGCTCTGTGCCAAATATTTACTGTTAATATTTCATTTTAGACATAAATGTCAGTCACAGTGACAACAGAGGAGAGGGTGGGGTATTGAGAGCAAAGACTCATGTAGCATTCCTGTGCTTTTCAGCTATTGCCTAGTGTAAGATTATTTTTTCTGCTTTTTAGAGTGCTATCATCCAAGTTTTGTACAAGTCAGTACCATCATATTGCTCCAAAATGCTGTCTTTTCATCATTTTGTTTTAGCTAAGATATGTTCATTTCACATCTCACATCTGATAAAATTCATAGTTCTACTAGCATTACAGCTTTTCAGGCTCATACCATCTTTGATTCGGCTCCCTTGGTGGTAGTCATAAGTGGATGACCCTTCAGCTTATAGAGCAGAACTCTCACAGGCTAAGGAACTCATTGTAAATTAAATCAACAGCAAAATAAGCCAACTGAAGAAAACCAGAAATGCCGGAGTTTTAACACCAGAAAAGATTTTAGTTAGACAAATGAAATAAACAAAGCTTTCAGGAAAACTCCCTTAATCAGTGCAAAGCAGAAAAAAAATCAGCCTCAATAATTATGTATTTATATATTCATCACATGACACAGAAACACCAATGAAACGTGCCCAAAGCAAATTTAAATATAATTCATCAATTA